>NC_056727.1:118528805-118591305 GCF_019279795.1 Protopterus annectens | reverse complement strand
CATCCCTTACAAAGGATCTCCGATCATCTTCTTTATCTATCTGTTTTTGCCTTGCAACCTAAGAGAGTTTGTTTGTGCCATCTACTGAGTCACTTTCCAGACACTGGTATAGTGCCTCTGCTGAATGTTCTTTACTATTACAACTCCTCTCTTAGCCTCTTTGTTAGGCAACCAGTATTCCTTAGCATGGTCCATCGTTTATATCTCCCACTTTTTCCTGCGCTCATTCTTTCTTTTGATGACTTTCTGGACTTCTGCATTCCACCACCAGCTTTCCTTATGTACCTTATTTCCATACCTGGCTCGGCCACATTTCTGTTCTGAGTTCTCACACATGTTATTTTGAGGTGCTAACTCCAGTTATTTCCTCTTCTTTGTGAGGTGCTACAGCTCTAAGTAATTCCCTAAATTCTTATGTCAACTTCCAGGTCTTCAGCCTAGTCGTTGTTGACCTTACAGCTTTCTCTGACCACTGTGTTCTTCTGATTGGGGCAACTAGTGTTTTATGCTGTGGCCTGACTGTTTCACTGGGGATGAATTTGCAATTGTTGATTCTATTCCACTACCCTTTCCTAACTAGGAGGAAATCTACTCGAGTTGCATGTTGGCCACTCTTGTATGTTGATCTTGTGATTGTCTCTCTTGCTGAACTATGAGTTGGCCACCATTAAGACATTTATCATTTCGAGATTGGTCTCTCCTTCTTCATTCCTGCTACCCCACCCAGAGTCCAACAAACATCCCAGGAAAATCATTCTGTGAGACAGGATGAGAGAAACCTTCTACATACTGATTTAAAAATCCAGACTGTAGAGTTTCCTGAACATTTCACAGAGACGCTTTGCAGCTGGAAAAAGAGTCTACAAAGATAAGACAATCATTCAGCTATGGAAAAATATGCATGATCTGAAGTCTGCAATAAGCAATGACTAGAGCTAGGTATACTGCAAATACCCTTGTTACAGTGGGCAATTAAAAACGAAAAGCAGAGAATTGATAACATAATCCACTACAGTCAGTCTCAAGAAATGCACAAAATACTTTGTAATAGGAGTGCGGTGAAATGCACCCTTTCAATACAGCTTTACAGTGAAAAGTAAATGTGGAATCAGATGTACAAAATTTGTAAGTCATAACATCTTGAACTTCAGAATCTTGACAAAGATGTTTGGAAAAGAAAGATCCAGTGCTGGACTGCAAGATCATTCTGGTTTGAGAACTAGAAAAATCCTGGAATAAAACTTTTGTCTAGGAAATTGATGGGAACAAGTTCTAAAACTCCCTTTAACAACATGCTGTGTAGGATGGAAGGAAAAACAGTAACCTGATTCCTTGGGCAATTCCCTTAAAATGGGTTTGGAACTCTGATTGCCAAGAATACCCCCCCCCCATATTCAGAACCCAGTTATCTGAGAATGCCTGCTGCCAAAAGGGAAGATTAAGTCTCACAGATATGAAAAAGTTAACAGGGTGAGATGGTGGGTGGGGGCGCAACATGAAAAGGTGGATTGTCATACTGACTGTTTTGGGGTGAGTGACTGGCCTCAAAGGTACTGGATCAGTTGGACAGGAAAACAAGAAAAATGCTTCATTCATATCATCCTCACTCTGAAGTTGGTATGGGCCTTCTTGAAATTGATTACATGTACTGATCTGCAGTTGTAGGACTACATACATATCTGCTGACCTCATCAGATCCAAACATAGTGAACATTTTAAAACATGAGGACATGAAATCTAAGATGATCTCTCTACTTAGTTTAGCAGAAGCTTTCCAGCGTCAAGCAGGGATGAAGACGAAACCGGAAGCAAACAAAAATCAGACAACTGAATGTGTTAAAAGACAAATGAAATAATATAAGGATAAGGATCAGATGAGAATGAAAGAAATATGAAAAAGCCATAAATATAGTGACAAGTATAAAGATATCCAGGAACAATCTCGTGTTGATCTCAATTTAAAGCAGGAATGGTTAAGAAGTCAGTTAAAACCAAAAGATGAAAGGTTAATAATGGCAGCCCAGGATAATGGACTACATGCATGTTGGTTTAAAAAGTCCATTGAACACCTGGGAGAAAAAGAGTTGTGGAAAAAAGAATTGGAAGCAATTGCACATCTTTTTGGTGGTTGTGATTGTGATGATATGGGCACTGCAGCGCATAGCCAGCTGGAGTTTTGTAAAGAATGATATGTCCTTTGAATATCAAGCTGATTTATACAAGATGCTTGCGTTACAAATGTATTAGAACTGTGTGTCATTTATATAGCAAACTGATTTGTACAGATGTTTGTGGTGAAAATGTACTTGTGCGCTTTGCTTGTGTTAATTTTGTTAAAATGTATCAACAATGCACCCTGCTGGAATGAAAAGAAATGTACATGTATTATTGTAACTCAATTAAATGTGCCAGCTAGCTCACTTTGAGAAAAACAAGAGAAAATGTAAACGAGCTGTTAAACCATTAAAACTGCAACCCATAGTGCTGAATAGGACCAGAGATGTTTTGCCTGGGAAAAAGCCTCTGTTCATTAGCTCAGTAAAAAGAGGGGAAGCCCGAGGCACTACCATAAACACCAGCTGGGAAAACTACTCATGCACCAATGCACTGGCCCAAAGCTTCCTGGAATTCATCAATTCTAATGCCCTGGACAAGCTCATTCTTACCCCCATTAGAGGAAGCAACATCCTTGACCTGGTTATTACTAACATGGGCAACCATTGCTCTACACCAATAGTCAATTCCTCCCTGGTTAGATATGACCACAAACCAATCACCATGGAAATCCACATCTCACCCACACCCCCCGCAAAGATATCCATCATGAAAACTTCTCCAAAGCTGACTTTGGACTCCTAAAAACAGAGGTGGATAACTTCACAGCACCCATGCCAATGGAAAGCAGATGCATGACTGCCGAGTCATACACCAATGCACTGTACGAACATGTACATTAATGCATGGAATTAGCCATACCCAACAGAACCAAGATGCTCTCCTCCAAAAAAAGGAAGCCAGTCTGGTGGTCCTCTGCCATTAATAAACTCTACAACAGAAGGAAGAAACTGTTGCAGAAAAAGGTGAAGTCCCAAGACTGGAAAAATTCCCTTATTAGCCTCAACAAAAAGTTAAGATCCCTAATCAAAACCTCCAAAGCCAGATATGAAGGCAGAATTGCGGCAGACACTAAAAACAACTACAAAGCCTTCTATAGTTATATCAAAAATCTCCATGGCAATACCCAGATTTGCTCTGAGTTACTGCACAATGCTACCTCCTATACTGAGCCTACAGATATTTCCAACATACTGGTCGACAAATTCAGTGCCAACTTTACCCCTCTCTCTCCTCCTAAAGGATCAATCTCAATATCGGAAGAATGCCAGCCACCCAACATTACTGCAGCACAGGTTAAAGCTGCATTGTCTAAGGCCAAGAATACAGCTTCCATGGGACCCGACACTATCCCTGGCTGTGTTCTACACGATTACAAAGTGAACTGGCACCACATCTCTGTGTTCTGTTCACTCACAGCCTCACCTCAGGCTTTGTCCCTACCAAATGGCGCACTGCTACAGTCATCCCTCTCCATAAAGGAGGAGCGACAACAGACCCTGGAAATTATCACCCCATTAGCCTGATGAGTTTGATATGTAAGGCTATGGAGAGCATCATCATGGACCTAATTAACAAGGATATAGGGAATCTCCAAACTCTAGATCCCACACAATTTGTTTTTGTGAAAATTAGATCATGCCTGCTCAACCTGGTTGACTTCTCTGAATCAGTCACTAGAGCGTTGGATGATGGTAAGGCAGTTCATACAGCCTACCTCAATCTGGCCAAGGCCTTTGATACCATTCCTAACACAGGAATTATTGATAAACTCAGCAAACTAGGCATCAACCCCTATATCGTTAGGTGGGTTGCAAATTGGCTCACAGAAGGAGCCCACAATGTGAAAGTAGCGGACTCCAAGTCAGACTGCCGACCAATCAGGAGTGGAGTCCCACAGGGATCGGTCCTGGACCCTCTCCTGTTTGGCATCGACTATTCAGAAGTCCAGGCCAACACGGAGGGACTCTGGCTGACCAAATTAGCAGACCACTGCAAGCTGGGAGCCATTATTATCTCCCCAAGTGATGCAGACATCCTAGAGAAAGGCCTCACTGAGAACAATGACTGGTGTCGAAACCATGGCCTTAAGCTTAATGCCAAAAAAAATGTGTCGTCATCCCCTTTGGGAAAAACTCAGTTCCCACTAATTACCACATCAATGGGAGCCCACTGAACACTGAAGGTGTTATAAGAGATCTGGGGACAGAGGTTGACAGCAACCTCTCCTTCAACCACCACACTGTCACTGTGGTCAGAATGTCCTTCTATGTGACAGATCTCATTACTAAGGATTTTGCATCCAGGAAGAAAGAGGTCATCACTTCTCTCTACTCTTCCCTGATTACACCAATCATAGAGTATAATGCCCCATTTGGCATGTACCTCACTAGACACCTGCAACAGTTGAAGTGGCCACAAATGTACCTCACAAAGAGGATCCTAGGCCTTAAACACAACTCCTGCTATTCTCTATCTCAAATCTTCTACTAAAAGGCAATCTCTGCTTGACTTACAAAGCCATGTCTGACCCAGCTCTTTTAGAAATTCTACATCTAAAGAAATCCCAATCCCTCTGCACCACACACTCCAGAGACCTAAACCTCATTAGCACAATCAACAGAACATGCTGGAAGGACAGGTTCATAACACATGCTCTGGAATAGACTTCCCATACATGTCAAGCAGAGCACCTCACTAGCCCTCTTCAAGCGAAATCTTGATGAGTGGATGGGAAATAGAAAGTTCACCCCGGGGATCACTCCAGTGGCTTTACTTGATAGAGGCACTGGGAACTAATGATGGGCGGCAAAATGCCAGGGCATTTCTATAGGCTAGGCTTGTAAAGGCCCCAGGGCCATTAGCCTACTACACACCTATGAAACTATGAACCTATGTATTGTAGCCATCTATGTTAAATTTTGTCTCAGCTTCAAAGGAGAACACTGTGAGAACCTACAGTCAGGTGACTAGATGAGGTCATTCTGCCTGCCCTCTTGGAAATTATATTTTAGATATTACAAAGAAAAATCTCAGAGTATTGAGCATTCTGTTTGGGGGCCTGACTAGATAGACTGCTCACATATTTCATCTTCCCTTGCCCAAGTAAGTTATTAGGGAACAGTAAATTCTTCTAGATTCAGTCAGAAAAGGAAGCTTAGTTTAGAGATTGTTTTTCTTTATTTGTATGAGTCTGTCCATCAAAGTTGTTTTCAATATTTTGTATGATTTGAACTCTGTGGTTTACTGTACATATATATTCAATATTTTCATGTTCTTTTATTTATTATTAAATTCTGGCTGGTCCTTGTAGAAAGTATCTAACATTTGAGAGTACTTATATTTATTTGGTGACACTGTGTGGGACACTCCAGAAGGCCTTGCTGTCTTGCTCAACTATTATCATTAGTATTAACATTACACAGTATAACCGGACACCCTTTGTTAAGGGCCTTACTGGAGCTGATTGTGGAGTGTCTGCTGACAGTGATAACTACCTTATACTCTGGACAGAAGGGGACACAGCAGGTAAATCATTGCCAGACTTTCCCAGGTGTGTGTGTGTGTGTGTGTGTGTGTGTGTGTGTGTGTGTGTAGAATCAAATCTCACAGTGTGTGTGTGTGTGTGTGTGTGTGTGTGTGTGTGTGTGTGTGTGTGTGTGTGTGTGTGTGTGTGTGTGTGTGTCAGCTATCTGGGGAAGGGACACGAAGCATTGAGTTCACAGAGAGGGTGCTGGACAACCTGGCTTGGCCACGCAGTTGAGGACCTAACCCTACAGCTGTATAAGTGGGGAGTCTTATTGGGAACCTGGAGGAAGACAGATATAGAGGCATCCAGACCCCAGACTGAGGGTGTCCCCTGTGTGCTCTTAAGGGAAAGTGTACTTGATGCAGGGAGGTCTGCCTCTGGAAATACTGAGTGTATCCATTTGTATTCCAAGTGCACGTCCCTCTCCAGTGTCAGTGGTGAGGATTGAGGCTCCTTGATTACTGGCCCAGGGTGGGAACGTCACATATTGGTGACAGTGGGGTCATCACATATTGCTAGCAGTGGTAGGCATCACATACTGGTTGGCAAGGGCAGGCCATCACATGCTCACATATTGGTGAGCAGTGGTGTGGATATTAATTAAACTCCTGTAGCCTGTAAGCAGTTGTCACTAAAGAAGGTGTTTGTACTCCCAAGCAGCCATGAAGTACGCATTCAGAGTTTCACATCACAATAGTTTTATTTATTTACTTTTTGTTAGCGTAGTTAGTCAGGAAGAGCAGGCAGGATTATGGCAAGCTGACAAAGAAAGCGTTGGCTGATATTTGCCAAGCCAAAGGACTGAGGCATGCAAACCTGACTAAAGGGGAAATGATTGCAGCCTTAATCACAGCTGCAGCACCGACCAGCAACCAGGAGGATAATCAGTTTGGTGATGGGAATTTGCAGCTCTCAGAAACAGGACAGTCCAACTTCTCCTCAGAAAACTTAAAAATCTATCTGGAGTTAAAGGGACTTGAACTGGAGGCCAAAGGTTTGGAATTAGACACATCAGAGAGACTACAGCATTTGGAGGCCGAAGAAAATAACAGACTGTGGCGTTTGGTGACCGAAGAAAAGGAGAAGCAATATCAACTTGAGAAGGAGATGCTGACTTATCACCAGGGTCATGGAGGTAATGGGGAAGGGAATAACTGAACCCTAGAAGCAATAAAAGTTAGTAAATTCCTTCCACAATTTACAGAGGGAGATAATTTTGATAGTTTTATTCATGTATTTATTCATGTATTTGAAAGGGTATGCAAACAGTAAAATGTTGACCAAGGGTTCTGGATACGGTTCCAGAACCCCTTACTCCATGGTAAAGCTGTAAATGTTGTTTCTAAATTGTCTGATACTGATTGTTTACATTATAATAAAGTTAAAGAGGAACCGCACCCACAGATTCAAAAAACATATTTATTTCATCATAATTTGGTGTTTCCTACATTTTAACACCACTCTGGGTCTATTTACATATTTTTAAATATTTCTATATGTAATTTCTGAGTCTGACCACAATGCAGTGCTTGTCTGTAAAATATTACATCATGCAGGCCTCTTTCTTCCTAAAGCTCCTGTCACTGCATTGATTTTACATGCATACACTGCTGTCTTTCATTCAGTTTTAAATAACATTTTATGCCTTTCAATGACTACTTAAAGCACAAACAGTGCAAATGCTACAGAAGAGACTTCCAAAGTGCTTTTTAATGCTACTTATTTTTTTAGAATGGCTAAATTGCAGTCTGAATTGTACTACTTCGACTCATCTCTAATCCCCCTTCACACTTAACTTCCACAGCTGTCAAAGTGTTAAGGGTAATTTGAGCTGTTACTTGCTATGATTGACAGCTCACAGCAGGAGACTTGACTCATGTACTGTTTCCTTGTTCTAGCCTTTAGTTTCTGTATGGGTAGGGGAAGAACCAGGGAGCTGTGACATCACAGCATGGGTGGGTTTTTAGGACGATCAAGGTGATGTCAGTTTGGGGAGGGAATTGGCAAAAAAACTACCTGTACTCATTGGCCTAGATGACATCAAGAATTGGAGACTGCAGCAATCTTTTCCAGGGTGGGATAAAAGTTTTTTTGAAAGTGAAACCACCACAGTATGGTAAGGTACTGTTCTAATGGAGGGAAGTAATCAATTTAACATATTTTTACTGCTGTATTGTTGTTCATTCATAGCAGAGACTGTGAATAGGGAGAAAAAAAGACAGAGAAGTTGATCATTTAATAACAGAATCCCATTGTTGTCCTTTAAGCACTGTTTATTACACTGTTTTAAGTTAACACCTGAAGCTTACAAAAAAGGTTTTGTGAGCATAGACACAAGGTAGATGAAAGTATATGTGATTATATTGCCGAACTAAGCACTTGTTTTCATAGGTGGGTGAGTGAGTGTCAAGTCACCAGTTTTCAAGGGCTGGTAGACCTTTTGGTGAGGGAACAAGCCTTTAGCACTTTGCCTGAGGACATGAGAATCTGGTTGGCAGACAGGGAATGCAACTCTGCAGATGAAATGGGATAAAAATGAAATCTATACATATCAAGCAGGGCATCACTGCACAGAAAAGGGATATCCAATGCTGCACATGGATATAAGGGAACCCAAGGTGGGCAGCCTAAACCGCCCCAACAGAGTCAGCCAGTAACAGGGGAAGCCACTAGTTCAGTTACATGGCCAGAAGCAAGGGTTAAATGTTTTAAATGTAACCAGTGGGGCCATGTAGCATATAGATGTCCATGGAGGCAAGGTGGTAAACAAAGGGTGGGGAAGCCAGTAAATGGGAGCAAAAGAATGCCAATGGTAAGCTGTCTCAAGACAACAGGGGTACTAAACTACCACCAGAGTTTATATCCAATCTTAGTGGATGCAAAACAGGCCACTGTTAAGAGAGACACAGTCTCTGACATAACCATTGTGAAGCCTGCAGTGGATAAAGAGGAGCAATTGCTTGGGCAGTCCACTCCAGTCACAGCTTTAAGAGAGATCCCATTCCAAATGCCTTTGGCCAGGGTTCACCTTGACTGGGAGGATGGAAAAGGAAGCAAGCAAGTAGATGTGTTTGCTGGAATCCCTGCAGATGTCTTAATAGGGAGTGATTTGATAATGCAGTACCTTGTGTGCATGCAGTGACAGTCAGGCTTGGAGAGAGGCATGTGGGTCTGGTAGCCTGAAGAAGACCTAGACAGATGACACATCTGAAGCCAGGACTGGTGATGTGACTACTTCAGGGAGGGGAGCTACCCTGCAGCAGTGAGAATGAAGCTGAGCCACAGCTGCTGGTAGGCACTGATGTTCCCTTGGACAGGGAGACTGCAAGGGCAAAGGTGAGTAGTAGTACCCAGGCTGACACTGAGGCACCACTGTCAGAGGATACCAGACTTCCTATGGAAGAGGATCTGGGAAGAGTTACAAAGAGAGAGTTGAGTCAGGCTCAGCTCTCATACCCTACACTAAGAGGCTTGAGGGAGGTAGGTAGGGAGGTGCCTGATTCTCAAGAAAAAAGGGTCATATGTATATTGGAACAAAGGGTTACTGTATAGAAAGTGGACCCCTGAGGGTGGGCTAGAAGGTGAGGTAATACAGCAGTTGGTAGTACCCAGATCCTACCATTTAGCACTTCTAGTCATATTCCATGACATTCCTTTTGCAGGTAATATAGGCATAAAATGTACTAGGACACATGCATAACTTTTATTGGCCTGGGATTGCCAGGGATGTTACAGGGCACTGCAGGACCTGTCAGCAGTGCCAAGAAGTAGGCAAGGCAGGAGACAAGGTCAATGCTCTTTTGATGCTTTTGCCTGTGATTGAGGAGCCATTTCAAAGGGTAGCTATGGATAGTGTGGGGCCTCTGAGTACCCCAAGTTCCACAGGGAAGCAGTATATCCTAGTTGTAGTAGAGTATGATACTAGATACCCTGAGGTAGTGGCTCTGTCCTCCATCAAGGCAGAGAATGTGGCAAATGCTTTGCTACAGATTTTTAATAGGGTAGGTTTCCCAAGAGAAATGCTGACTGACAGAGGTGCCAATTTCGTGTCAGACCTGGTGGCTTGTCTGTGGGAGTGCTGTGGAGTGAAGCATCTAAGACAATCCCTTACCATCCCCAGACTCATGGCCCTGTGGATAGGTTAAACTCTACACTAAAGACCATGCTACGGGCTTTTGCAGACCAGTTTAAGAGACAGTGGGACAAATATTTGTCCCATCTGCTGTTTACTTATGGAGAGGTGCCCTAGGGATCCACAGGTTTTTCACCCTTTGAGTTGCTGTATGGGCGTAGGGTGAGTGAACCTCTAGATTTCATTCATGATGAGTGGGAGGGTGAGTGTAACTCCCACAAGGAGTCTATTATGGCATATATCCTAAACCTCAGGACAAGGCTTAGGGAGCTCATGGACTTGGCCCAGGAGAACCTGGAAGGAGCCCAACAGCAGAAAAAGGTCTGGTATGACTGGAATGCTCGAGCCAGAGAGTATGCTGTAGGACAGCAGGTGATGGTTCTCATTTCTGTCAGACACAATAAGCTGCAGGCAGCTTGGGAGGGACCCTTCAAAGTGGTAAGAAAGATCAGTGATGTTAACTACATGGTAGGACTGCTAGGCAGGAGGCAGGGGCACATACTGTTACATGATGAAGCCTTACCATGACAGAAAGGCCTTTGTGCTGAGTATTTTCAGTAGATGCCAGTAGGAATCTGAGGGGGATCTGGTGACTGATCTCCTCAGTGAGGCTCAGACTGACACCTCTGTGGAAGGGAGAACAATGTTCCACCGACTATCCCCTACCCAGGTTTGTGAAATTCGAGCAGTGTTACAGGAGTTTGTGGACATGTTCACTAGGAAGCCAGGGTGCACCCACCTGGTGCAGCACCATGTGCATACAGGGCCCCAAAGACCTATAAAGCAGGCCCCTTACAGGGTGCCTGAGTGAGTCAGACAGACTCTGAGGGAGGAGATACAGGAGATGTTGGAACTGGGAGTAATCCAGGAGTCCAGAAGTCCCTAGGCCTCCCCAGTGGTGCTCGTACCAAAGAAAAATGGCAGCACCAGGTTCTGTGTGGACTACAGGGAACTAAATAGTCACACAGAGTCAGATGCTTACCCTATGCCTAGGACAGATGAAGCCCTAGAGCAGCTGGGTGGGGCTAAGTATCTGAACACTACTGATCTTACCAAGGGCACATGCCCTTGGCTCCCAATGCTTGACATAGGTCAGCTGTTGTGACTACTTTTGGCTTTTGTAAGCTCACGAAGATGCCCTTTGGGATGAAAAATGCTCGAGTGAATTTCCAGAGGCTGGCAAATCATATCCTAGCAGGAGATTATGGCCTTGCTTATCTGGATGATATTGCCACCTACAGCCATTCCTGGTAAGAGCACCTTCAGCATGTCAGGGAGGTGCTGGGCAGACTGCACAGGACAGGGTTGACCATTAAGCCCACTAAGTGTCAAATGGGTATGGCAGAGATCTCCTACCTGGGACACAGAGTGTGGAGTGGTAAGATCATGCCAGAACCTGACAAAGTGGAAGCCATTCAAGCATGGCATACCCCCTGTTACCAAAAAGCAGGTGAGGGCATTCTTAGGGACAGTGGGGTACTATAGAAAGTTTGCCCCCAATTATAGTACCATAGCTGCTCCCCTCACAGACCTGACAAGGAAAACAGGCCACATAATGTAGTGTGCACCCCACCATGTGAGCAGACATTCCAGAAGCTTAAAAGAGTTTTGGGAGGACCACCTGTGTTAGCCAGTCCAGATTACAGCAAATAATTTGTTGTGCAGGTGGATGCTTCAAACCATGGGATGGGCGCTGCACTTAGCCAGGTTTTCTCAGATGGAGAAGTGCACAGTGCTATATCTCAGCCACAGACTCCACCCCAGGGAGGAATGTTATGCAGCTGTAGAAAAGGAATGTCTAGCCATTGTATGGGCACTGCAGAAGCTTCATCCTTATCTGTATTGAAGGAAATTCACTGTAGTTACAGATTACAACCCCTTAACATGACTACATAGATCCAGCCAGCAAAATGCCAAGTTATTAAGGTGGACCTTAGGACTGCAGGCATATGACATGACAGTACAACACCATAGTGGGGTCAGCAAAGCCAACACAGACGGGCTCTCACGACAGGGAATGAGGAAACATATTCCCAGATGGGCTTACTTCTCTCAAGCCATGTTTCTCAAGGCTCACTTGAAAAACTAGCTTGAGTCTTCGAGGGAAGGAGAGATGTGATGATATATGCAAGTGCCAGCATAGCCAGTTGGAGTTTTGTACAGAATAATATGTCCTTTGAATATCAACCTGATTTATACAAGATGCTTGTGTTACAAATGTATTAGAACTGTATGTCGTTTGTATATCAAACTGATTTGTATGGATGCTTGTGCTGAAAATGTATTTGTGAGCTTTGCTTGTGTTAATTCTGTTAAAATGTATCAACAATGCACCTTGCTGGAATGAAAAGAAATGTACATGTATTATTGCAACTGAATTAAATGTAGCAGCTAGTTTACTTTAAGAAAAATAAAGGAAATGTAAATGAGCTGGTAAACCATTAAAATATCACCCCACAGTACTGAATAGGACCAGAGATGCTAGGTCTGGCAAAAAAGACTGTTTTTGTTCATTAGCTTAATAAAAAGAGGGGAAGCCCCAGGCAGTGCCATAAGCATTTAGATGTGTATTGTAGCCGTCTATGTTAAATTCCTGTCTCAGCTTCAAAGGGAAAAACTGTGAGAACCTGGAGTCAGGTGACCAGATGAGGTCATTCTGCCAGCCTTCTTGGAAATTATATTTTAGATATTACAAAGAGAAATCTCAGAGTATTGAGTATTCTGCCGACTAGATAGAATGCTCACATATTTCATCTTGCCATGCCCAAGTAAGTTATTAGGGAACAGTAAATTGTTCTAGATTCAGTCAGAAATATAGTGAAGCTTAGTTTAGAGATTGTTTTTCTTTATTTGTATGAGTCTGTCCATCAATGATGTTTTCAATAATTTCTGTGATTTGAACTCTGTGGTTTACTGTAAATATGTATTCAATATTTTCATGTTCTTTTATTATTTATTACTACATATATTTAAAACTTTCATTGTGGCTGGTCCTTGTAGAAAGTATCTAATCTTTGAGAGTAATTACATTTATTTGGTGACACTGTGCGGGCCACTCCAGAAGGCTTAGCTTTCTTGGTCAACTACTGTCATTAGTATTAATATTATACAGTATAACTGGAATCCTTTGTTAAGGGCCTTATCATAGCTGATTGTGGAGTGTCCGGTGGCAATGCTGACCACCTTAAACTCTGGGCAGAAGGTGACACAGCAGGTAAATTTATGCCAGCCTTTCCCAGGTGTATGTGTGTGTGAGAGAGAGAGTGTGTGTGTGTGTGTGTACTGGTCAGCTACTTGGGACAGAAAAAGTCGGATGAAACGTTTATCTAAATGTGACAGCACTTACTGGCCGTTTGTATACTTTTTTATGTCCTTGAAATAAAGTTATTTTCATGAGAGGTCGGCTCCGATTGTCGTGTTTGTGCCCTTGGAGTTTTGGATGTATTGAAAGATTTAAACAATACTAATTTCATGAACTTAAATTGTACCCTGACTTAGTAATGGGGTTCCAGTCATGGTATTAATAACCCCAAAAACATGGGAGAAATTAAAGTGAAAGTACTGTAAACAGCAGTAAAGCTGCCATAGCAATAACCCACCTAGTCGCCACACTTCTCTGTGCCTCCCCATACTCATCAACTTAAACAAATCAGATTTAACCAAACTAAACACTTGTTACAATAAAACAGCAAAATTCATAACTGACTCACCCTTCAGGACACATCACTATCTAGCACTCAAGCAACTATCCTGGCTAGAATTACCAAACCTGCTCACCTGCTCACCTTTAGCAAACTTACTACAGCCCACCAAATCCTATATAATCCTGAAAAATCTCCTGTACTACATGGCTTACTGAACATCTATTCTAACAAACGTCTACTAAGATCCACTAACAAAGCATTAGTTGACAGAACCAAAAGCAAAAATAGCTCTGGGGACACAATCTACTCTACTTCTATCACAAAAACATGGAATGCCATCCCCCTAGAAATCAGGACCACAGAAAACAAAAATAACTTCAAAAAACTCCTCCAATCCCATTTAAATAGATCTTGGATATGTAACTGTTCAGACCATGGGTAGCTCCCCCATAATGGAGCTTTAAAACTCTCTGTACATAATAGCACTCAACTATACTCTTTCACTACCAACCCTTCACTACCACCCACCATTACATAATACAAGCTCTCCTACTGCAACTGTAGAACTGTGTAGTCCTACCCAGATAGTGCAGTCTTTTCCTAGTGTGTATTAACATAGATTGTTTGCATTTTTATCATTCTTTTTCCTTCTTCATATTTATTTATTTAGTTATTTATTCTTAAAGCAAATTACAAATGTACAAACTCAAAACTACCTATTTGCTACTATGTGTAAGCATACAACAGCTCCTTTCTTTTGTTCTCTAATTAAATAACTTGTAATTATTGTACTAACCATTGCAACCATATAAATGAATGTATTGTACAACTGTATAGTATGTTTCTCCTATGCTGTTCTATTTTATTGCATGTTTATCCCATGCCGATTTTACTAAGTTAGCATACAGTAGTTCCTTTCTTTTGCTCTGTACGTAAATAAATTGTGTTTATTGCATTTGCTGTACTAACCATTGTGGAGCTTTTCTCCCCGGGCCTCCACTGAAAATGGGTTTCTTGCCCAATCAGACACTCCCGGTAAACAAATGTAAAACAAATAAATAAATTCTGTACTTGATTTATGGGGCTTTTTCTTTCCATTTGGAACCTCCTTTCCATTGTTTTTTTGAAACCCTGATTACTAATTCTTTGTTGCATAAATTGTCTATTAATCCAAAAAGTAAGAAAGCCAGCACAAAAGGACACTGAGGAAGGCTCTTTATTTATGCCGAAACCGGTCTGTATGTGTTAACTTTTTAATAAAGTTACACCTCATACACCTTTTGTGCTGGCTTTCTTACTTTTTGGATTACTGTTCCTTTAAGCCGTGCACTGCTGCACTTGCAAGAGAACACCCTGGTCTATAAATTGTTTTTTGGCAAAGGGTAATGAAGGGGAGAGAAACCTATTATTTGCTCTGTTAAAGTAGGGTTGAAAAACCTGAGTCACTCCTTGAATCAGTTTCCTCCTTTCGTCACACTTCTTAAGCACCTCATCTGTAGAATAGCCAAACACAGTCTCTTTATTCGAGGGGGAATTTAAAATTTCAGATTTAACATCCTCAGGAAAATTTTGAAAGTGGAGCCAAGCCAATTTTCTCAAAACTTATCCAGATGTCATAGTTCTGGGAGAAGAGTCAGCAGAAGAAGGTCAGCCATTAACTTCTCACATTCTCAAAAGACGCAAGCAAAATAATTTAACATATCTTCTTGGCAGATTGAAATCCTTAAAGTATTAGAGGAATACATTTCCTTCCTCAACTTATCTACTGATATCTCATCTTTATCAAAATAATATGCATAACACTTTTTCAAGTTGTATAAAAACAGTTAAGAAAGCAAAGTATTTAAACCCTAAAACAACACTGTGTGAATAAAATTAATGAGGTAACTTCCTTAAGACCTGTAGGGTTAAAGCTGCAGCTTTCCTTTAAACCAGATGAAGTGGTTGCATTCATCTTGTGATCCAGTCATATTCACAACTTCCTGTTATATTCTTAATGTACCCACTCTCAAACTCTCAGTCAAAACATGTAACATCATAAATTTAAAATTATGTTCTTGATGTGCAGGGGTCTATACCAGTTTGTCAAATAGTCTGTTCAGCAAACAACTATTCGTTGAACCCACTTAAGTGAAAAGTCATTTTAGCAAACGATCGTTTCAGCAAATTTTTTCACAGGGAAAGAAAATAGTGGGCCAGCTACTGACTATAACAAACACTACACATTTTAACCCCCCTAACTAAATATACCAACTCCAAGATCACACTACAGTGGTGAAAAGGGCAAATTCCCGATGATGGCCAACTACTTCCTTTCACTGTGAAAAAAATTTGCTGAAATGATCATTCGCTAAAATGAATTTTCACTTAAGTGGGTTCAACGAATAGCCATTCACTGAACAGACTATTCAACAAACTGATACAGATCCCTGCAGAATCAACATGTTTAAACAAAGCATTATTAGTATTCTGCTTCTTAATATCATAAAGATGTTCACATATTCGTTCTTTAAACAATCTGTCTTCCCTGCATAAAAACTTTGACATTACATACACACAGTAACATATACCAAGTGTTTAGTTTTGCAATTTGCTAGTGGTAGGATGCAGTAAAACACTCAAGCATAAAATGTGCTTGCAGTTAACTTTAATTATTACAGGGAAAAGTCCTTTTCCTATTTGATCTAAACGTATTACCATATTTAATTCTGTAGTATTGTCAACATGCTTTCCCATCTTTATCAGAAAGAATGAGGTTAGTAGTAGTAACCTGTTTAGCTACAGCAGATTTTGAATGTGTTTTAGGATTTGAAAACAGGTACGTCTGTTTGTGACGCTTTAAGAATACAAGATTAACTGTCAAAAAGACTTGATCCAGTAAAAAAAATATTCTCAAAGGCAGGGAACACAGGAAGGACAGGTGCAGTTTTTGATATTTGTAACTGTAACAAATTATAATACATTTTCTGTGCCACTGGAATTTTATTATGGCCCCACTGAAACACATATTTCATATCAAATGAAATGCCTGTGAAAGAAACTTTTTTAGCAAAAAAATATGAAGCCATATGTTCCTCAGAATCAGAATGCTCTGACCAAGAAGAAACTCCTGAAGTGCACCTCTCCCCCAGTACTAACTGCTCTTCTGACTGAAAATTCCTTTCAGAATAAGAAGAAACTCTTTTACTTTTCTTGTCAGATGCTTGAGAAAGTGAGGAAAAAGTAGCAATTGATGCCTTGACAAATCCTAGTAAATCTGCCCTACCCATGGAAAAGGAAACAGGAGACTGGAAGTTTTTCTCATTAAGCACATTCTTCCTAAAGAAATCTAACCACTAGACACACTGAACCCAGCAACCTTGACCCCATTCTGGCCTGATGAAGGCCCTTCACCTGCTCCTCCCTGCAGACAGAGGAATAGTGGCTCTCCCTTGCCCACTGGAGGCACATTTACAGCCACAGAGGACATGGTTATCCTTGGTCTTAGGTGACTTCAAACGCTGCCCCGCAAGCACAGTATCCTGTCCCAAACACATCAAATCGTAAGATCTGAGAAAATTTTTATTAAAAAAAAAGTAAAAAAAAAAAAAAAGTTATACAAGCATCCACATTACAACTTCCTTCAGTGTTTTAAGGTAGTCCATATCACTTTGCTTCTTAGCAAAAGCACTGCAAAATGACAGAAAAAGCACAAGTTTTTCTCTTAAAATTAATTTCAAATTAGGGCAGCTTTCCCCAGTGAAGACTTGTCTGCCCAGCTCTTGTAGACCATTAGCCAACTGATAGATCACAGGGATCAGCAAATGAAGCACTCACCTTGGTGACAAAAAAGCTCTGAAAAAATGGCACTCCTTGCACTCCAGGCAGCTGAAGCGCCTGGAGAGCAAGGAGTGCCATTTCTTCAGAGCACTCCTTGCGCTCTAGGCAGCTCAAGTGCCTGGAGAGCTCGCAAAGTTCTGTGAAGTTGGCCTGTGCAGGGAGGTAGAACCCATACAGCTTAGGCTACTGCACCATCCATATACTGAACTTCATTCAGAGCCTAGCCCTGCTATAAAACTACACAAAGCAAATCAGATTTACAACCTTAGGTCATATGCTAATGATGCAGTTACATTAGCTTGACCACCTTTTACTATCTTAAGTGGAGAGTGTGTATTCATAATCTTGGCCATACGTCAGTGGAGTGCATTGCCAAATTCCTTTATAAGACCCAAGCATTATTTTATCTATGAACGTAAGCTTCACTAACATTACAAATAGTTCTCATTTGGCAAATGACACCTAAGATAAACTTTCCCTTCTTGCAATTATAATTATTCCAGTACATTGTTTTACCTACTTCCAGCATCTAATATCTCTTTCCTATTGACTCAGTCTCTAACTGATTCTGTTGTTTATTTTGCTGTCATAGGCCTAGTATTCATTCAGTGACTGCACTAGTAACCATTATGTTACTACTCATGTTAAGTTGCCTCACTCCAACTATGCTTTCGTTACATGTGCTTACATGTATTGCAATACACACAATCAACTTGCACACACACACACACACACATACACACACACACACACACACACACACACACACACACACACACACACACACACACACATGCACACACACGCACACATACGCAAGCACACTAATTTATTTCCCTCTTCATTTACATACTGCTATGAATCTCATCAGACTTTATTATCTGCAATTATTATACTCGATGCCCAAATCTAAAAGTATGACATTTCATGCATATAAATCATTTGATAAATGTACTACTAGCCATGATGTGTTGTCCTTCGACCAGCTCAAACCTCTTGCTAACAAATCAGTAAACAACTAACTAGACATTCTACAAACAAACAAACAAACAAATAAATAACTACTGCTTCAGGTCATCACCCCTGAAAAACAATAATCTCTAATGACACTACTTCATGAATGTCCATGCATGTTTCTTCATTCAATTACTAATGGCAAAGCAGAGGCAGTAATGCTCACTTATTAGCATCTAGGTAGGGACATATAATATCATATAATTTGTCATTTCTTACTGGGCTATAAGAATATCAAAACTGGCAGTGTAATACAAAGAGTTAAGGCTATGAGCTACTGATAAATTTTATCCAAGTAATCTGGGTTTGGTTCCATCAATCTCCACTTATGTAACTTGTGACAGCAAATCAATTACAACATCTAATCTGTCCCTAAAGCATTACAGCTAGGAATGTCAGCAAAGCTAGGCATTTAAACAATCAATAAAGTACTTAAAATGAGTACACATATGAAGTTTTGGTTTCATATGCTAATGTCCAAATGGTATGAGGTGCGTGGCTAGGCTTGCAAGGGCCCTAGTAGTCATTAGCCTAGTAACAGCCTATAAACCTATGAACCTATGCAAAAGTATTTGCTAAGTATTGCTCTTCTAAGACATCTCCCTAACTTTGTATACACACAGAAGGAACAGTGACTCCTTTCCAATAGAAATGCTTCACAAGTCACACTACCTTTCTTCAGCATCTTAATATGCTTTAGCTATCCTTTTGCACTCTGTCTAGTGCTTCCTAACAAGTGCATTTAAACTTCAACTCTGTCTCTGATACATATTTACAAAATAATTCCATGAATCTTTTTATAAGTTTTGGCTTCACTAGCATTGTGGCATTGCTCTTCTTGGACCATGCCTTTTGCCACTGATCTTCTTTCTGGGGTACCTCCTCACAACTATATTCGCATTCTGCAGGATTACAGATATTATTCAGCCTCACTATTTAAGATTAACTTAAAGTGTTAGGTAGTTTCTTAGCTTGAATTTCTGTACAGTGTTTCCTTACCAACAAATATATTTATTCTGGGTCCTTTTTGCCTTTGTACATACTGACCATCAAGTCCTCTCCAGTTGATCTAGTGCTTAATCTTGTTACCATTCTGAGTATCTTAACACTGTTGTACTGGCTGATTACAGTAGCTGTCATCTAGGAAGCATGCAGGTGTTTCTTGTTCTCACTGCAGGCAATGAAGGCATTTGCACTGGCCCTAACCCACCCCTGAGTATCTGAAATAGGCCCTCACATCACCACAAGGCATTAGTATGCCCTCCCTATGTGATTGTGCATGCTTCCACACACACTCACTAATGAGAGCTACTGTCACTGTCTTGGTAGTGCCAAGCCCATGCCTCCTAATCCTTATGCCTATCATTGTCTGCAAGCTTCCACCTGCTGGTGGCAGAATGACAGAAAAGTACCACACAATTCCAGGCTATGCAAGCAGGCATCAGCCTCTCACTCTCATTCTCCCTAAGCCAGCTCCTTCAGCACCCAAGCTGCTCCTTAAACGCAGGCCATCTGGAACACAGTAAAGGCTTTTCCTTCTATGTTACATAATCTGGTAAACCAGTACTGATTTATTGTGCTGTGCATCTCATCACACTTTATTACGTTGCTTTGTTTTTTCATAATGTTTAATTCACTGCACCTACCTGCACCTTTTTTGACTGCTTGTTCTTCCTCATTTTGTCTCTCAAAAAGTAGATCTGGAGCCACACATTAAACAAGTTCACTAGGTTCTTTAATAAAACATGTACAATAAACAGCCAGCAGGGAGTCACGATTCTGGAACCACAAATTGTTGAATACTAATTCTTCCAACCTTGCCATAATTCATTTTTATTAAAGATAGTTGGTACAACGGAGGACACTAGTTCCCACTCAAGGTGCAGAGACCTTTGCGCTGAATATAATAAGCAGAGAATGCAGAGGGCATAGCACCTGTATGGGGACTGTCTGGGCTTTTGCCCCTAACGCAAACATAAATGATTTTTTGAATTGTCTGAATACCAAATTCAAGAACATTTGAATCAAAATGGCAACTGAAACTGTTGTTATCACAAAACTAGCCTGTACCCAATTTCCTCCACCCTGACTTCTGAATGCTATAATAAATTTGTACTGCTCATCGTTGTTTCTACTATCATCTTTAACATACCACATCTCATCTGATATTCATAAGGCACATCTGTTCAATTTTCTGATTAATATTGCTACTGATGTGACCTGCATGGCGACTATACAATAAGGTTGTACAGCATTCTACATGAAAACAAGGACTTGGTATTCTGTTAACAGTTATTTTATACTGCAGCCTTAAACATAAACTGCAGTAAATTCAGAACAAGAAATATGTACTTCACAAGAAAAAATAAGTTATATAATACAGAATAAAGTAACGTCATAAAACTCCTATTACTATAAATGTATTTGCAATAATGATACCTAATAAAATTATCATTTGTGTTTTTTTGTTTTTAAATAATAATGTTGCCACGCATCTTTATATCAAGTTAAGATAAATGGGTAACTTAAAAGATCAAACGAACTACAGCAGATTAAGCTTGCCCCAATAAAATAATTATCTAAACTCATACAGAAAATTTAAAACTCAGTTTACAGATGAGTTCACTCTCACCTCAGTTTTTGTGTGTACAATTTTCCATTAATCAGGCTTTCATGGGATCCTGCACTCGAGAACTATGCAAAATGTCACAAGCACATGTAAATATGACTGCTACTGATAGTGACTATTAACAAATAATGATGGATTAGGTGCATTTGCCCTCTATTAGGCCTACTTGTCCTGATTATCTTAGTACAACAAAATTACATCCCACTAACTTTTTTCTCAATATGACACACAAAGCCATGAAAAAGTCAGTGAAAACCATAACATAAAGCCCTGTCTGCTGGTTACAGGTATCCAAAATGCCATTTGTTCCTCACAATAAGCAACTATAGTCAGTTCCATTTATTATTAGTGTAAACATCCAGCCATTTACAGCAGTAAAGGTCTTCAAAATCAAAATATATTTCCAATACAAACTATGTAATTTAATAGCTAAGTTACTGTAGGATTCTGCTTTTCATCTAAATTAAACCGGTAAATGTGCTCCCATTTGCAATAAGCAGTGCTGTTGTAATTAACAAAGACATTTAACAACCTGTGGATGTATCAGATCTTCTGTTTTTCATGCTGCTAGACAGTTGGCAAGATGTCTGCTAAAATAAAAGCACTGTATTTGACCTTCAACATTCAACTAGTGCACACTTTATCAAAAATGAGCAAGCAAATATGAGAATTACCTGCAACTACTAACAATTATGACATGTTCTATTGAAATTCAAGCAAAACCATCTCAAAGGAGACAGAAATGTCAGGACTAGGACATAAAAACTGACATAGCTTTAGTTAAATGGTGCTACAAAGCACACTCATAGATGTCTCATTCCTGACTACAACAGTTGATGGTTAAATAACTGTGGCTTCACTCTCCCATAGTGCAGTAGAATTTTGACTTTCAGTGTACCCCTAGTTACTACAGCTCTGCACATCACCCTTATTCTTAAAAATCGGTACCAAAACACTTTTTCTCCATTCGACAGGAATCCTGTCACTTTCTAAGATTTCATTAAACAATCTGGTTAAAAACTCCACTGCCATTTCACATAAACACCTCCATGCTTCCACAGGTATGTCATCTGGTCCAACAGCCTTTCCATTCTTCATTCTCTTTATAGCTATCCTTACTTCCTTCTTGCTAATCCATTGTACTTCATGATTCACTATCTCTACATCATCCAACCTTCTCTCCCCCTCATTCTCTTCATGCATGAACCCCTCAAAGTACTCTTTCCATCTCCTCAACACACTCTCCTCGCTTGTGAGTATGTTTCCCTCATTATCCTTTATCACCTTTACTTGCTGCACATCTTTCCTAGCTCGGTCCCTCTGTCTAGCCAATCGGTAAAGGTCCTTTTCTCCCTCCTTAGTGTCCAACCTTTCATACAACTCTTCATATGCCTTATCCTTAGCCTTCGCCACCTCTCTCTTTGCCATGCACCTCATCTCCTTATACTCCTGTCTACTTTCTTCATCTCTCTGACAATCCCACTTCTTCTTTGCCAACATCTTTGAGGAATGAAGAAAATGTGCTTTGGTATCGATTTTTAAGAATAAGGGTGATGTGCAGAGTTGTAGTAACTACAGAGGGATTAAACTGATCAGTCACAGCATGAAGTTATGGGAAAGAGTAGTGGAAGCTAGGTTAAGAAGGGACGTGATGATTAGTGAACAGCAGTATGGTTTCATGCCGGGAAAGAGCACTACAGATGCAATGTTTGCTCTGAGAGTGTTGATGGAGAAGTACAGAGAATGTCAGAAGGAGTTGCATTGTGTTTTTGTAGACTTAGAGAAAGCATATGACAGGGTGCCTAGAGAGGAGTTGTGGTATTGTATGAGGAAGTCGGGCATGTCAGAGAAGTATGTAAGAGTGGTACAGGATATGTACGAGGGTAGTGTGACAGCGGTGAGGTCTGCAGTGGGAGTGACAGATGCATTTAAGGTGGAGGTGGGGTTACATCAAGGATCAGCTCTGAGCCCTTTCTTATTTGCAATGGTGATGGACAGGTTGACAGACGAAATCATACAGGAGTCCCCATGGACTATGATGTTTGCAGATGACATTGTGATCTGTAGTGAGAGTAGGGAACAGGTGGAGGAGACCCTGGAGAGATGGAGATATGCTCTAGAGTGAAGGGGAATGAAGATCAGCAGGACTAAGACAGAATATATGTGTGTGAATGAGAGGGAGGATAGAAGAATGGTGAGGATGCAAGGAGTAGAGGTGATGAAGGTGGATGAGTTTAAATACTTGGGGTCAATAGTTCAGAGTAATGGTAAGTGTGGAAGAGAGGTGAAGAAGAGAGTACAGGCAGGATGGAGTGGGCGGAGAAGAGTGTCAGGAGTGATTTGTGACAGACGAGTACCTGTAAGAGTGAAAGGGAAGGTCTACAAGAGGGTAGTGAGACCAGCTATGTTATATAGATTGGAGACAGTGGCATTGACAAAAAGGCAGGAGTTTGAGCTGGATGTGGCAGAGTTAAAGATGTTAAGATTTGCACTGGGTGTGACGAGGGTGGACAGGATTAGGAATAAGTATATTAGAGGGTCAGCTCGGGTTGAAAGGTTTGGCAAGATTACGTTGGTTTGGACATGTGCTGAGAAGGGATGCTGAGTATATTGGGAAAAAGATGCTAAGGATGAAGCTACCAGGTAACAGGAAAAGAAGAAGGCCTTAGATAAGGTTTATGGATGTGGTGAGAGAGGACATGCAGGTGGTTGGTGTGACAGAGCAAGATGCAGAGGACAGGAAGAAATGGAAACAGGTGATCCGCTGTGGCGCCCCCTAACGGGAACAGCCGAAAGAAGATGATGAGTGTACCCCTAGTTAAAGGTCAAAGAAAACCTTCACCATCCACTTAAATTCCAAAGCTACATTTCACTATAACATCACGTGGATAGTTTTGTGCCCAGCAAAGGTATACCTTTTCATTTCTACATTTAATTTCTACATTTCCACTTGTTTCCCTGCCATGCACAGAACATAAAGATATTATCACTGTTCCTAATCAAATCTCATACAAAAAATAAAGAAAAAAATTTGTCTTGGACCACATGATACAGGCTAGCCACACCATTTTGTGTATTTCTTACTTGTTAGTTGCTACTCACAGTTTTAGATTTTGAGATTCTGCCTCTGTCAATAAATTACTATAAAGCATACATTAACAGGCAAAGTGAAACTCTCTTCTAAAGTTAGTTGGTTACTGGAGAAATTTTGATATAAAGAACAGACAGTTATACTGCAAGACTAAATAAATAAATAATGCTTTTTCATACCGAGAGTTTTATTTTCTATTTGTGAGTGCTCTACCCATGCTTTTCTGTACATTTTTTATTTTTTGAGGTTTCCGTGTTCTAGTCTAGTCTGTTTGCAGTTAAAAGCATTTTCTAGAGTCTGCTTGCTCCTTGATCTGTTTAAAACTTTCATTTAGTGGCTACAGCTAATAGCTGTAATAGTATGCATTAATATAATTGCATTTTTATTTAATTACTAAATTGTAAACTGCTTTTTCATACTGAGACTTGCATTTTCTGTTTGTGAGTGCTCTTTCTATGCATTTAAAGTGAGGTTTCTGTGTTCTGCTCAGGTGGCACAATCTTGATAGAGGCCTGCTGTTGTCCAGGCCTGGTAGTTTTGTTTGTTGAGTTTCCTGTTTCTGGCAGCCATTTTCTGCTGATAGTCTGTCTTCATTATTATTGAGAGTAACAGGGTTTCTTGAACTTCTGTAGTACGAGTGACTGGGTAATGGGGCTAGTAGGACTGAGTAGTAATTTGATCCTCTAACTCTTCCAGCCTTACTGGTATATAAACCCTGTGTCTGGAAAAGGTTGTGCTTGTATTTATCAGACTGTGGATGGTAATTCATTAGTGAAACTAAGCAGAAATTTCTTAAGATTCCAAGAGCAGGATAAGTTATTTCTTACACTTATTTCATTGAATGCACTTCTGTAACACTTATAATTGTGCTATGCAGTTAATCTACTACATTTTGCACTGTTATAAAGCTTTTTTTACTGTTTCACTGCATTTATGCACTGTTTTATACTGTTTTAATTGCATTTTCCATTGCTAGATACTGTTTCATTACTCTAATTGCATGTTTACTGAATTAATTAACTGTAAACTGCTTTTTCATACTGAGAGTTGTATTTGCTGTTTGTGAGTGCTCTATCTGTGCTTTTCTGTACATTTTTTGATGTTTCTGTGTTCTAGTCTAGTCTGTTTGCAGTTAAAAGCATTCTCAAGAGTCTGCTTGCTCCTTGATCTGTTTAAACTTTTTATTTAGTGGCTACAGCTAGTAGCTGTAATAGTCCCCCCCCCCCCATTGTTGTGGTGTTATTATACTTGGTGGCTTTGCAGTTGCCTGCCCATACTGTATATTTGATCTCTGACACTCCTCCCAGTCTAGTGTCATTAGTGCATTCAATCTAATAGAGAAGATTTGTGAAGGCCAACCCACTCGGATTCTTAACCTTGAATTAACTTCTGTTCCAGTTTTCTCCATTTCCACTTTACTGGAAAAAAAATTATTAGCTTGTGTTCCCCCTTTCCTATAACAAGTCTAGTCCAGATACAGATTTGCTGTATCCAGGATTGTTTGTAAGCTCGTGAGCCCCCCCCCCGCTAAATTAGGGTTAAACTATTCCTGGTGCCATGACGTCTACTCTTCAGATTTTCCCTTGCAACTAGCCAGCTTTTTAGTTTTAGCACTCAAATCTGTTTCTTTGAGCTCAGTACTTGTTCAGAACTCGTTGTAAGCACTAAATAAGCTACAAATTACTACAACACTCAACTTTCCTCACTTGTCTAGAGGAAAACATTTTTTAGTACTTTGGCTGACCTGGTGTGACTCAGATTGAACTCTACAGTTCCCTACAAAACGGTGTCTACAGGACTGCAATCTGTTTCTCTCAGCATTTAAACAGATTGAACTCTACAGTTCCCTACAAAATGGTGTCTACAGGACTGCAATCAGTTTCTCTCAGCATTTAAACAGATTGAACTCTACAGTTCCCTACAAAACAGTGTCTACAGGACTGCAATCAGTTTCTCTCAGCATTTAAACAGAGTAGGTTGCACACAAAAAGCATTTGTTAAGCTTTCACTTACAGTGCTTTGTAATTAAGCAGGTCATCATATTGGTCAGCCATAGGGCTCTTTTTTTCTACTTGAGTGTTTGCCTCCTTCCCCTGTAACCTAAGTAAATTGACTCTTACATTAAGAGCTATAATACTTACCTTGCTTTGTAATTAAGCAGGTCACCATATTGGTCAGCTATAGGGCTCTTTATTCCTACTTGAGTGTTTGCCTCCTTCCCCTGTAACTTAAGTAAATTGACTCTTACATTAAGAGCTATAATACTTACCTTATAGCTTTAGGACACCTTAGGAAACCTTGTAAACTGCAATAGCCTCACGTCAGCTCGCCGGGCTCTCTTCGCTCCCCTCCCTGCCCCCAATTACCTCCCCCCCCCAGTACCTCTAACTTTATAGTACTATAGCCACTCCCCCACTTTCTAGATCCTATCTGCTTTCATCTGGGATAATTCCACCCACCCCCATTCGTCTACCTACATTTTAATAGCACCTATTAGCTTTCATCTGGCATTCTCCCATCCCCCTTCCAGTACCTTTACCTCACCACTCTATCTTCTGGTGTTACATCACCAGGTAAAACAGTTCCTTATCTCACCAGCTGAATCACAGATAATGATATACTCCTCTTTACTACCCCTCTTGTTCGCACCATACCTCCTTACCTTGTATGAAAACCAGTTTCTCACGGGATTTCAGGTCCCAAAAGGCCATACTATCACCCCAGCTGTAAATACTTCCACCTTCAACCATACTTACAGTACCAGATCCTATCCAACATCTTGTTCAGTCTATCAACATCTCAACCCCAGGCACATTAGCTCTAGATCTAAACACTACCACAAACTAATAAACAAATTCCTGAAGTTAATCATCAAGTATAGACTCAACCTAATACTTGGTGGTGATATTCACCCCAACCCTGGCCCACCCACTTCAGATAAACATACCCCCTCTACTTGAAATCTAAGCTACAAACCTACAATTAATAGACCAACTACCTCTCTCCTAGCCTGTCATCTCAATATTAGAAGCATTAATAATTAGGTACATGAATTGCATGCACTTCTGGATGTCCACTCCCCTGAGATTCTCTGTTTATCTGAAACCTGGTTAAAACCTAACACTAAAGACAATGAAGTGTTACCACCTGGGTGCAACATACACAGGCTGGATCGTGCTTTGAGGAAGGGGGTGGGGTAGCTGTACTCTATAAATCTGAGTTGAATGACACCATAGATGTATGGTCAATCAATGGTAGGATCAATAAACCTAACAACAAAGAAAGTATATTAGACTGGATTCTAATTAACAAACAACAACAATCTTACCTTGCAGGTACTTTACCAGATAACATTAGTGACCACTATTTAACTTATATCATAAGACAAAAGACTATTACCACTAACACCACAGCCTTTAAGACCTCACGATGTAATAAACACTTTAGCCTTCTCCTCTTCTTATCTGAACTAAATGCCTGCAACTGGAACCCTCTAAAAGCTCTCCTACTTGCAGATGCTGTAGAATATTTCAATTCCAAATTCTTAACAATCCTTGACAATCATGCACCAAAACGAACCATCAGAGTCAAAACTAAACCAGCCCCCTGGCTAACTAAAGAAACAAGATAAAAAATGTTACTTAGAAACAAATCTTGGACAAAATGGAGATCGAGCAAATCTCCTTCTGATCAACTGATCGTTAGACAATTAAGAAATAGTACCAAAAAAGCCATAATCTCTGACAAAAGAAACTACTACAGTAATCTCCAGCAAATTAATACTAATAAACCACAAAGATTTTGGGCAACCTTAAATAAACTTCTTCACCCTGGTCAGACTACTACTCCCTCTCCCTCTGGGTCAGAAAAACATTCAACCCTAGAAACTGCCAACACCTTTAACTCCTTCTTTACTGAAACCATTAACTCTCTTGTCTCTCATCTTTCCTTTGATAACTCATCCATCCCTGATCTCATTTCTGCTAATCTCCCCACCTTTAAACTACAATCCATCTCTACCTCCTTTATCCAAAAATGTATCCAAAAACTTAAACCATGTACCCCCTCTGCCGACCAACTTCCTGCCGAATACCTTCAAAAAGCAGCAACCGAAATAGCCTACCCGGTATCCATCCTGATAAACAGAACTATTAGCGAAGAAACCATTCCTGATATCTGGAAAATCTCATACATCATTCCCTTACATAAAGGTGGTAACTCCAATGAGTACTCTAATTATAGGCCCATAGCTCTCTTGTCACCAATAGCAAAGATTATGGAAAATGCATACACTATCAACTAATGGGTCACCTAACTAAACATAATATTCTGTCCAACTGCCAACATGGTTTTAGGCCTTTTCACAGTACTACCACTGCCCTCCTTTCATTCACTGATTTTATCAATAAAAAGCAATAATAACAACCTATCTTCAGCACTCTTTATAGACCTATCTAAAGCCTTTGATATGGTCAACCACCCCCTGCTCTTACAAATCCTGGAATCTATCTCTCTAGAACCCAAGGCTATACACTGGTTTGCCTCATACCTCAGCAATAGAAAGCAGGCTGTCCTCTGGGGTAACAAACTCTCATCTCTGCTACCAATCTCACTTGGTGTTCCCCAGGGCTCTATTCTAGGTCCTCTTCTTTTCTCTTTATTCATAAACGACCTTCAAGTGGCTATACCCCAAGCCACATGCATCCAATATGCTGATGACTCCGCACTTATCTGCTCCGCTAAAACTACCTCTGAGTTACAAACCCTTACTCAAAATGTCTTTAACACAGTTGAGGCATGGTTCTTAAAATGCTGTTTACTCTTGAATGCTAAAAAAAAACAAACTCCTCCTATTTAAGCCCACTTCTAGCCCCCCCCCCCCCACTAGAAGTCTCTATCTCATCAAGCAATGGCACCCTTATATCCCCTGATTCTACCACTAAGCTGCTAGGTGTCACAATAGACAACAGCCTTACTTTTGATACTCATATTAACAATACCATTAAAACTGTCAATAGAAAACTGGGCTCCCTCTACAGAATTAAAACATTCTTAACTTCCAATGCCAAAACTACACTCGCCCACTCTCATCTTATTTCTACTCTCCTCTATGCTTCACCTATTTACACTAACCTAAAGAAAAACATTCTCTCTAAATTGGCTAACACTCTTAATAACATTGCTAGATTTGTTACCGAAATAAATTTAGAACTCACCACTGTCTGAACCTACAGCAACTTCACTGGCTCGAATTACACAACATGCTATTACTCTCTCAACTTACCTTTGTCCATAGGATATTCTACCAACCTAACAATACACCTATCCTCTCTATTCTCTTTACCCCTTATACGAACCTCAATTCCCTTTGCTCCTCTAACAAACTTCTAGTAACTATATGTAAATCTAATAACTCTGCCGGTGACTCCCTTTTCTCCAACACCATTGGTAAGTCTTGGAATCAGCTTCCTACTGAACTCACTTCCATCACATCTCCTATTCTCTTTAAACAAAAACTTAAAATACCCCTTAAAAAACACTGGTTGTGCCCATGTCTCAATCCTGACTAACCATGACCACAGCAATCTCTCTCCTGCTGTCTTCCGCTACTCATTACCTGCTCACTATTATGTTGTTTCTTATAATCTACAAATATTGATGTTAGAATACAAAAAAAAAAAAATTAATTTGGTATTTCCTATTTTCTTTTCTTATTTATCATGTTTTTCTTTCTTATATGACCTAAATTGTTATATATATGTATTACTAAACCAGGATTTAATCCTATTTGTTGCATTATACTTGTTCATCCAATCAAACTTTGTTCTTATCATTTTTATGTTATAATCTGTTTGTACCTTGTGGAGCTTTTCTCCCCGGGCCTCTGCTGAAAATGGAGATGCCTCCAGTCAGACTAGCTCGGTTAACAAATGTTAAATAAAATAAATAAATAAATAAAATGTAATACAACCACCTCAGATTAATAACTCAGAGATTCTTGCCACTAAATTGCAACTTAATAAAAATAAATGCATTAATATCATCTGTATGTACATTCCCCCAAGTAACAATATATCTACACTTGAAGATATCCTGCACTGGCTATCATGTCACTACCCCCAAGAAACCCTACTACTTGGAGACTTTAACATAGACTGGGGCACCTGTTCCTCAGAATCCCCAACCACCCATATTAACCTGCATGCATTTACACAAATTATATCCACCCCTACCAGGATAGGTAATCCCAACCAAAAAGAAAGCATACTTGACTGGGTACTCATAAATAGTCACCCCCAACTGTACACCTCTGGTACCCTCCTTGATGGCCTAAGCGATCACCTTCTCACATATGTAATTAAGCACAAAACCATTAATTCCCAACAACCCTTACTCAGAAAGGTTAGAAACAATAAAAACTTTGACCCTGCCAAATTCCAACAAGAACCAAACTCATGTAATTGGTCTATTCTAAAACAACTCCCCTTAGAGGAAGCAGTAGCATACTTTAACAACAAATTCCTTGAGATCCTTGATTTGCATGCACCTGTTTGTTCAAAGAGAACCAAGTCAAAAACTGCGCCATGGCTTTCTAAAGAGTCTAAACTCAAAATTACCCTTAGAAACAAAGCATGGGCTTTATGGCATTCTTCTAAAGACCCTCAAAATCACATTAAATACAGGCAATCCAGGAACAAAACCAAAAAAATCAATTTTACAAGACAAAAAACAATACTACTGTAATTTACAGACAGTAAATCAAAATAACCCTCAGAAGTTTTGGGCAGGTTTAAATAATCTACTACATCCTGGACAAACTTCAACCCCAATCACTGCTGCTACTATTGATAAAACCCCTGAAGATGTTTCTGACAGTTTTAACCGATTCTTTACTGAGACAATTCAAGCCCTAGCTAGCCAAACTACCTCCTAGCTCCCCTGGTCCTGAAAGTAGCACCCCTAGAAACTTACTCGCATTCAGCTTCCAACCAGTCACCACTTCACTTATCCGTTCCTTGATCAAAAAATTAAAACCCACTAAACTTTCTGCTGATCAACTCCCTGCCGAGTACCTACAAAAATCAGCTGATGCTATTGCCTACCCCGTCTCAATACTAATCAATCGAACCATAGTAGAAGCTAAAATTCCCACCATCTGGAAAATATCCTATGTAATCCCACTTCACAAAGGCAACAGCTCTACCTTATTCTCCATTTATAGGCCAATAGCTATACTCTCTCCACTTGCAAAGATTATGGAAAAATGTATTCATAGACAACTCATGCACCACCTAATCTAGAATCACCTTATGGCAGACACTCAGCATGGCTTCCGTCCTCATCACAGTACTACTTCAGCCCTCCTAGCCTTTACCAACACCATAAACCATAATCGCAACAATAATTATATATCCTCAGCTCTCTTCTTGGATCTTTCCAAGGCATTCGATAAGGTTGATCATCAACTTTTAATCCACACCCTGCAAACATTCTGTCTAGATACTAGAGCCCTTCCACGGTTTCAATCCTACCTGAATGGTCGACAGCAGGCTGTCCTCTGGCAGAACAAACTCTCTAACCTTCTACCTAACACCCTTGGAGTACCACAAGGCTCTATACTAGGGCCCTTGCTGTTCTCCATCTTCATTAACGACCTTTATACCGTCATCCAAAAAATCAGCTGTATCCAATATGCTGATGACTCTACTCTGATTTGCTCAGCCACATCTCCAGTAGAGTTATGGTCAGCTACCCAGACCACCTTTAATACAATAGAAAACTGGCTTTCTGAACATCATCTGATCCTAAATCCCAAAAAAACTAAAATGTCGTTATTTTCACCAACACGTAGGTCTATTGCTTTCACCTTTACCATAAATTAAAATGATGGCACAATAATCTCCCCTGACCCCTCTAAAAAACTATTAGGTGTCATCATAAACAATAATCTAAAATTCGACCTACATGTTAACCAAACTATCAAAACCATTAATAAAAAACTAGGGTCACTTTACAGAATAAAAGCCTTCCTAACCCCTCCAGCTAAAATTGCCATAGCTCGATCTCACCTTCTTTCAACCCTTCTGTATGAATCCCCTCTACTCTCAAATTTAAACAAGACTGTCCTTAACAAACTCTCAATTTGCTACAACCACATTGTCAGGTTTGCCACTGGGCTGCCTTTTAGAACACATCATTGCATCAATCTAAATCAGCTTGGGTGGCTTGAACTACCCAGCCTAATCCAGTATAACCAACTGATTATGGCCTATACAATCCTCCATAATCCGGACAATACTCCAGCACTTAAAAATATTATCACAATCCTAGACCGCTTCGATCCTCTAACAAACTACTAATTCAGACTAGCAAAATTAATAACACAGCTGGTGACTCTCTATTTGCAAACTCTGTAAGTAGATCCTGGAACTCTCTTCCCATCTGATATTACCTTACTTTCCACCTTAGGTCAATTTAAAACTAGACTCAAACAACATTTGTCACTTAACTGGCTATGTCAATGTATCAAGCCTGGCTAACTCCTCTAGAATGTGTAAAAATCTGTTAACCAGTTTACTGTGTAATTTAATTTAATCCTGACTTGCGCTCAGGATTAACTCTAACCTGTGGAACTTCTTTAACTTGCTTACTTATGTTGTTGTATCTTTCGGCTTTTCCCAGTTAGGGGTCACCACAGTGGAACTCCAGTCCGCTAATGATTGGCAGTAGATTTTTACGTACCGAGTTGCCAGCCCTGACGTACAACCTTCAACGAAGGTATGCCCATTCACGCATGTCTCCACACAGAAAATCTGTAAATAGTCTGTTTGTAATATGTAATGCTGGTATTATGCAATGCTGTATCTGCTTACCCTTGGAGCTTTTCTCCCCGGGCCTCCGCTGAAAATGGACATGCATCCAGTCGGGACTATCCCGGTCAACAAATGTAAAATAAAATAGTACTTAATAAATAAGCACCTCTGCAGGCATGTCTAAAGGTCAGCTCCTGGTGTTTTCTCCTGTCTACCTGATGAATCTAGGCAACTTGGGGCAATGCAGCAATTGCCTCATGTACACAGACAACCCTCTCCTCCTACCACCCAACACTACAACCTATGAGAGATGCACTTATATAGCCAAACTGGAAGCAAAGCTGTCTTCACCGAAGACTGGGCTAGACAGTCAAGAGGAGAAGGTAAACACTTGCACCACACCACACTCATCACATAGTCCCTCAAAACCTACACCACCAAAAAATCACATAGAAGCACAAAACACACACCTACATTCGCGGTGGCTCTCAATAAAAATCTGCCCAAACAACCGAGACCTCCAAAGCAGAAATGCAAGCAACCTCCACCCCCAACACAACCCAAATGACACATAGCCCACAAACTCAGTGTGCCACTCAACTACAGCCCGTAAAGCATAACAATGTATTCAATACTCTAGTCATAGGTGACTCTATAGTCAGGCACACTGATGTTCCACTCACCAGGCTAAACAAGGAGAAAGTTACTGTCAGCTCCCTGTCGGGTGCCAGGATCCGTCACATAACGCACGCACTCAGGTCACTCCACAACAAGTACAAATATAACTCTGTCATTGTCCATGTTGGTGTGAATGAAATGAGACGTACCTCCCTGGACTACATGAAAAGAGACATGGAGGAGCTCTCTGATCTTGTAGCCCAGGCAGGTATGGCCCTAGCCCTGAGTAGCATCCTGCCGTCACCCAGAATGATACCACAGTACAAGGACAAAATGATCAACTTCAACAATTGGCTAAGCTTCTGGTGTCATTCTATGGGAATCCAGTATCTGTCTGCCTGGGATGACATGATCGACAGACCACGATGCTTTGCCAGAGATGGCCTGCACCTGTCGCCCTTGGGATTCCGGATACTGGCAAAGGCTTTTACCACCCCTATAGTGCCTTTTTAGGCAAGGTTCAAATGAAAAATTCACCACTGTAACAGGCACAAGCAAGCAAAATCTGAGGGTAATGCTACTCAATGCTAGAAGTCTAAACCTCAAAATGCACTCACTCGAGGCACTCCTTAAAATGGAGAACATCGACATCTGTGCAGTGACAGAGACCTGGCTCAAAGCTCCAGAGAACACCCCTGCATTATCAGGCTATAATTCATACTACACATTTCGGCCACCTAACCAGGACCGAAACACTAAAGGCAGAGGCGTGTCCATATTCATTAAGGATATCCACACCTCCAAGCTAGTTGCTCAGCATAATGCATCCGGGATTATCCAAATTCAACTAACTCTGGGCAAGACTGCAATCCAGATTGTAGCTTGCTACAGACCCCCCACCATGCCCCAGGATTTCCACTCCTCTTTTCTTGATACACTGGAAGATATTAGGGTACAACCCAACACCCTAATAATGGGTGATTTCAACTACCCCACCATTAACTGGGAAAACTACTCATGTACCAACTTTTTTGCTCAACGTTTTCTGGAATTCATAAATTCCAACACCTTGGATCAAATTATCCACAACCCCACCAGGGGCAGCAATATCCTAGACCTGGTCATCACCAACATGGGCGACCGGTGTTCCACACCAGAGGTCAATTCTTCGTTGGTCAGATCCGACCACAAGGTAATCACCCTAGACATTCACATCCCGCCCCCACCCCCCATTATAGAAACAATCGTAAAAAATTTCCCCAAAGCCGACTTCATGATTCTTAAGACATAAGTGGCAAACTTCACGACACCTATGCAGATGGACAATAGAGGTACGACTGCTGAATCCTATACAAATGCACTTTATAAGCACTTACACGAGTGCATGGATCGTGCTATCCCTAACAGAACTAGAACTATCCACCAAAAAAAGGAAGCCAGTCTGGTGGTCTTCTGCCATAAACAAACTCTACAACAGAAGAAAGAAACTGTTGCAAAAAATAGTAAAATCCCATCATTACAGGAACTCTCTGGTCAGCCTCAGTAAGAAGCTGAGATCCCTCATAAAATCCTCCAAAGCTAGTTACGAAAATAAAATTGCCACTGATTCTAAAGGCAACCACAAAGCAATCTACAGTTATGTCAAGAATCTCAATGGCAACACTCTGATCTGCTCTGAGCTACAGCACAATGGCAATATACATACAGAACCAACTGATATTGCCAACATCCTGGCAGATAGGTTCAGTGCAAACTTTACCCCCACCCCCCAAGGGTACTGGAAGAATGCATAGTCCCTGTAATCATGGATGCACAAGTTAAGACTGCACTCTCCAAAGCCAAAAACACAGCATCCATGGGACCAGAGAACATCCCAGGCTGCATTCTGCATGAACTACAGAATGAACTGACACCCCACCTAAGTACCATGTTCAATCATAGCCTCACTTCAGGCTTTGTGCCTACTGAATGGCGCACAGCGACAGTTATCCCACTCCATGAAGGGGGCACCACCATGGACCCCAGGAACTACTGCCCCATTAGCCTGATGAGCCTGGTCTACAAGGCCATGGAACTTATCATCTTGGAGCTTATAAACAAAGACATAGGTAACCTGCGAACTCTGGAACCCACTCAGTTTGAGTTTGTAAAAGGTAGATCATGTTCTCCTAAACCTGACTGACTTCTTTGAAGCAGTCACCAGGGCCGTGGACGAGGGTAAGGTGGTGCACACAGCCTATTTTGACCTCACCAAGGCTTTCAACACCATCACCCACTCTGGAATTATAGATAAACTCACTAGACTGGGCATAAATCCCTATGTCACAAGATGGGTGGCCAACTGTCTCACTGACAGAACCCACACAGTGAAAGTAGCCGACTCCAAATCCGACTTCAGACCAGTGACAAGTGGAGTACCACAAGGTTCAGTCCTGGGTCCTCTCCTGTTTGGCATCTATTTCTCAGAATTCCAGGCTGATACAGCAGGTCTTTGGCTAACAATGTTCACAGACGACTGCAAATTGGGAGCCATAACAGAATAAAAATAGAATCACCTAATGATGTAGACATTCTACAAAGCGGCCTCACTGAGACTGATGTTTGGTGTTAAAGTCATGGCCTCAAGCTCAATGCCAAAAAGTGCATTATCATTCCCTTTGGGAAAAACACTATACTCATGAACTACCACATAGGCGGTAGCCTGCTAAACACCAAAAGTGTGATAAGAGACCTTGGGACACAGGTGGACAGTAGTCTCTCTTTTGACAATCACATCGCCACAGTAGTTAGGAAAATCCTTCTACGTGGCACACCTCATCACAAAAGGGTTCTCCTCCAGAAAAAAAAGAGGTCATTGTTCCTCTCTACTCATCCCTCATCAGACCCATCATAGAGTACAATGCCCCATTTGGCATGTACCTCGCAAGACATCTACAACAACTAGAAAGGCCACAGAAATACCTCACTAAGAGGATTACTGGCCTCAAACAGATGCCATATGCAGACTGTCTCAAAAAACTCCAGCTCTTCTCCGTCGCTTATCGCCTACTCAGAGGCAACCTCTGCCTAACATACAAAGCTGTGTCAAACCCAGAGCTGTTGGACATGCTATACTTAAAGAAACCCCGATCTTTCCAAGCCACATGCTCCAGGGACCTAAACCTTGTCACCACAATAAACAGAACATGCTGGAGGGATAGACTCCTGTCCCACAGACTTCCCATACCCTGGAACAGACCACTCATTCATATCAAGCAAAGCTCCTCATTAGCCCTCTTTAAGTGGAATCTTGACAATTGGATGGGAAATAGGAAATTCACCCTTGGGATCACTTCTGTGGCTCTGCTCGACAAGGGTGCAGGAAAATAATTTTCTTGGGTGGCAAAAGCCAGGGAACTTTTTGGCTGGGCTTGTATAGGCCTTAGGGCCGATAGCCTAGTACCTACCTATGAACCTAAACCCAGAGCTGTTGGACATGCTCCACTTAAAGAAATCTCAATCCCTCCGAGCTATACACTCTAGGGACCTAAACCTTGTCACCACAGTAAACAGAACATGCTGGAGGGATAGATTCCTGTCCCAGAGACATCCCATACTCTGAAACAGACTACCTATCTATGTCAGACAGAGCTCCTCATTAGCACTCTTCAAGAAAAATCTTGATGATTGGATGGGAAATAGGAAATTCACCCCGGGGATCACTTCTGTGGCTCTGCTTGACAGGGGCACAGGAAAATAATTTTATTGGGTGGCGAAAGCCAAGCTACCTTTTTGGCTAGGCTTATATAGGCCCTAGGGCCTATAGCCTAGTACCTACCTATGAACCTATGAATTGAGAGTCCCCTCCCCCCATACTACCGCAGAGGTGTTAAAACTGTCACTGCACTGAGAGACCCTTGCAGAATCAATTCCTTAGACACAAAAGTAAACCCTAAACAAAGGCCTGCAGTTTACTTACTTTTTTGGCTGTAGCTGAATAACTTCTAAGTATACTGATTAGAGACAGAAAAGAAGCAGTCCTTTTACAGAAGGTAAAAAAAATAACAATGACCCTCACAAATCCCATTATATGTCAATGGTATGGGAATTCAAAGTTACTTCCTTATGTCTGGCATAAGTCATACAAAGTATTATGGGAAAGAGAAAGGCTTGAGAGAGAACAAGATCACATGGATACATCAAGCACCATTGGTAGCCATGTTGTGGAAAACAGGCTAAAATTACAAATAAAGCACTTAGAGTGATTTTGAGGTGTTAAAACATGTCAGGAAACACAGAGTGAAGAAAACTGTTTTTTTTTTTTAGTTGTAGGATGCAGTTTTCCTTTAACTGCAAGTGAAGTGTCTGCTGTGCATCATACTCTTTGACCAGCCTAGAAATGTGTATGTCTTTAATATATATTGAAACTCCACCTCCTTTTGCTTTGTTGCCCACAGTTTGGGGTGTGAATACATTATAGGACGAGTAACCTGGTATGGCTGGGGTGCTCTCCTCAGCTTTGAACCAGGTTTCAGTGACTGTACAAATTTTAGCATCTTCCAGGTTTAAGAATGCTTGCAATAAGTGCAGTTTCATCAAAGTACAATAGCCCCCTTGCGGGCCATTTTGGGGTACAAGAAATTAAAATATAATAAACAGAAACTGATTCTGATGTATTAGAACTGCAAAATGTTAATATAAGATGAAAATATATATTTCTCATTTTCAGTGGGAAGCTATCCATTAAGCACTGTCCACCCCAGGAAGACCACACATTTTAAATTGCTATTATTTTTATAAGATTTTCACATGAAGCATGTTGATGGTGGCACACTGAGATTTAGGTCTGCAACAGTTCTGGAACAAAGAGTTTCTCCACTTTCCTGCTACAGTTTGAATGCCTCTAAAAAGATAACCTTGTGACAGTTATCACCATCTTTAAATTACTACTGCTTTAATTACGTGCAATGTCTGTTGCTAAAATCTACTTGGATGACATCATAAACATTCAGGAGCTGGCAGTGATCGTAGGACAAAAGACTCGGGCTACAGGGCTGCTCTTATTTTGACAACTTTTCTAGCTGTCAGAATATGGCAAGGTTTAAAAACTTCAAACAGATTCTTCAGTGTCAGTAAACACTTTCTGTATCATTTCACCCTTTGATCATGGAAATGTTTTTAATGTAACACAACAACATTTTGTATGAGAGGATAACCATAACTGATAGGGTTCTACTATGAACCACAAACTTTCACAAAGTAGACAATCCAAAATGATAAACAATAATGCCCGAAACAGAAGGTCAACAAATTGTGTTTTTTCACTGGGACTAGCCCCCTTGCACTTCTTGATTTGGGGGGCTTGCCTTCCCTGTAGCTGGATTTATACATATCAATTCCATGATCACACCACCCCAAAGAATGCAGAAATCTACCAAAAAAAAGGCAATCATTACCAGTGCACACTTGAAAATAGCACTGGCAATGATTTCCTGTGAAGCACAGCAATTGACATACTGTTTTTCTGTATTTTTTTCTGCAGGTAACTGATGCTCGAGGAATTTCACCTCCATCACCTGTATGAAACCCACATGATAAACATCTGTTACTAACAAACTGTACAAAGAAACAAGCATAGTCCTGACTACTTGTATACTAAAGTATATCCATTAAGCTTTTATTAAGAAAATTGAGTGTTGCTTCTACAAGGATTTTTATACAATTACATAGTGAACAGTAAAGCTCTAGAGATTTCAACTGAGAGACTGAAGCAGAAAGAACACCTTGTGCCACTTGGTAGATCCAGGCATTTCACCAGTAGTGGAAAGGAAAGAGATTACTGGGAAGCCAAGGGAAAAAAAGGATGAACCAAGTGAAAGCCTGAAGATACACCAAAGCATAAATACACTGCAAGACACTAACATCATTTTCCTTTGATGTTCAGTTGTTTTTCGGAAACAGACTCTGGCATCTTGTTATACACCCAAATTGAGACAAACAGATCATGGGCTTCTGCATTAGGCAGTCAGTGCACCTCGTTTTAGAAAACGTTAACAGTTTTGTTTCAGATTTGTTACACATTCAATATACAATGGACTATTAGTGAATTTTAATTTTTTTGGCTCATTTGAGTGATGCATTAATGTTACAGCATCCACTTATTTTACTACAGGAGTGATAACTCGGGAGGGAGATACATGTGGAAGCACAGTAAGCACTATGCAAAACAGCACCCAAATCTCATAGCAGACAAAGTATGCACGCTCTCTTGCATCCAGTATAAACAAGTTATATTATGCTAATCAGATACCAGTGGATGCAGAATGGTCATAAACAAATTCCTGCCTTAGACGGTGAGACTAACAGTGCAGACAGGCAGGATCATTTTCAAGGTGGAAAGTCTTTTGGTGATATAATGTTAACGTGCTAAATATTATCTGAAATGTTAATGATTTATTTTTGGGTAACTAGGCATTGACATTTCCTAATCATGAACTGATACTTATATTGGTCAAATGTTTTACTCCAAAAAAATAAATAAATAAAATAAAATAAATAAAAAGGAATATTCAATTCAGAACAGCAATCTACAAAACCACAAAATGCAAATCTTAACAATTTGTTTGATGGTTAATGAGACTTATGTAATAACACATTAACAGACCTCTGCAGACATACACATGGTCTTCCTAATGTTTATTCATCTCATAAGGTCTGTATTCCCTGTTTTTCTTCATCTTTTTCATTATGGGGGCATTAGTATATGCATATTCAACTCCCTGCATCCATCTAATACATACACACTTAGTAATACAGCATGTTATTTGCTTATTAACTGTACATACATGCAGACTGCTGAAAACTGTGTGGAGACATGCGAGAATGGGCGTACCTTCGTTGAAGGTTGTGCATCAGCGTAAAAATCAACTGCCAATCATTAGCGGACCGGAGTTCTGCTGTGGCGACCCCTAACCGGGAAAAAGCCGAAAGACACAAACAGTCATTAATTTGGCAGTGGTGAGGGCTGTTTAACGCACTCATATTCCTACCTGCTCTCAAGCTGCACATATTAGTATACTAATCAGTGACAACGGAGAACACTGGATCTCACTAGAATTTTTGTGTAGTGCTCAGAACGTTATGGCAGTTGCGTAACATCTTGGAGCTGCTGCATATCATTTCGTCCACAACTCTCAACTTCTTTGCTCAATAAACAGGGGCACAGTTAAAAGTAATGGGTAGAAAACCCATTATTGTTACTCATACCTCTCATGTCACCTCATTATAAGGAATGTTCCTCATTGTGAGCCTTAAAAAGTCTATGTTCCTCACTGTTACACGTCTGAAGGGCATGTTGCACATTCGGTTAAGAATATTTCTAATTAATGTCAAGGACAGCCCAGAGATATGTTTAGCAATAATGAAAAGCTTTTTACTTTTATCAGAGTGAGTGGAAGTAACAGTTTCAGGTGATAATGGAGAACACTGGACTTTGTGTAACATCATCACTCAGTATTCTGGATTTCTACTTACACTCGGTCCACTGTTCTCCATTATCACCAGTTAATCTACAGTATAATGTGTTCCACTATCTCCAATAACTGCAGTAAAAACAATCCAATGCATTCTTAATTTATTTTCACTTTTTGATTCTGTAATATTCACATGCATATTCTTCTTTATAGCCACCATCTCTGTGAAAAAAATACTTCCTCACAATGCCTTTCAGCCATCCACCTCCTAAGCTCAGATTCTGTCCTATAGTTCTCAACAGTTTTTGGCAATTGTCTTGCATTACACCCATGTATTTTATAGCCGGCCTTAGGCATAGGCCAACTAGGTGGCCGCCTAGGGCGCCGTTCTTGCAGGGGTGTTTTTCCAGTAATCTGGATGGTGTAAATAGACCAGGATGGGGGAACCAGGTAGTGTGGGGGGGCACGGTGGAGCCCTTTTGCCTAGGGCACCACATGACATAAGGCCGACCCTGAGTACACATAGAACTACCATTCTGTCTAAGACTGAGAAAGCACTATTTCCAGATTTACGAGTAGTATTTCACATGTTTATACAAATGTCAGCTTCTGGTCTTCTACCATAATGCTTTTGCCTTCAGGTCCTAGTGTTTTTTTCACAGTCTTTCTTCACCTACAGGTTGTAAGACATGGCTACTCTGTTATCCTTTCCCCTACTGGCATTATAGCCAAGTTACCTTCAAATGTCTTGTGAGTTTTTTGTTTCTGAGATATTTTACTTGTACTAATTAACAATGATTTTAGTAAATTAAGTCTTACATGTTTCTAACAACTCCTTCATGCTTGCCATCTTCCTTCTATGTCTATCAATTCTGTTTTTTACATTACATCTACTATTTAAAGATGTCTGTATCACCTATAGAAATGGAGGATTTCCTTCCAAACCCTCTATAATATCATTTTAAAGACAATAAAACTGTTAAACTCTTCCCTGAACCCTGAGGAACTCCACCCATAAACATCCATTTTTACAAAAGGGCTTCCATCTGTGACTTGCCCACATTACTCTGCCTTTTGTTGTTTTAATTTTGTGTTCAACTAAAAAAGAAATCTGTTTGAGGAGTACTGCATAGTCCATTCACTCAATGATAAAAAGGAGCTTCTCCATTGCAAATCACGTACCTCTTGTCATTAACTGCTATTCTTATGTGCATTATCAACTGAAGCAGTCATTCCCTCGGTATGACAGCTGTTACAAGCAGAACACTTTGGCAGATTGGAATTCTAACAATATCCCAGAGTGCATGTAATAACACAGTGAATATGCAGAGACATACAACACCGGTGATGCTGCTGATGACACTTGTAATAAGACATTCAACAGCTGCACTGCAATGAAATATGGCAAAAAGTGTGAAGCTATATTTTCTGGACTATGAATCCTGATGAAAATTCCAAATGTTATTTGATAGCGCATCATTCTAATCCCTGTACTACCTGTGGAATTTAAGCCTGCATATAATTGCGTAACAATGGCCAGGTAACTGAAAAGTGAAACAACACCTTATGCCTAGTACAGAATAAGATAAAAGAAGATCCAGAAGAGCTATGATGCGCACTGTAATTGAAAAAAGCCAAAAAAAAAGCAGCACCATTGTGTTTTAGAAATGCATCTAAAATTATTTCATTTAAATAGACATAGCTTACTGCACTGCACTAAACTCGAGATGCATCATCTGTGCAGCTGTATGGTTTAATGTATAAATAATAATAAAAATATATATAATTACAAACAACATGTCTGTTGCTCGTAAAATGATACAGCACAAAGACACTTTGTTCACTTCAGTTAGCTTATCCCACATCCTTTTAATGGATGAGGAGGGTGTGCCGGACCGATACTCAGTCTTCTATAAACACAAAGACTAAGGCAAACCTATGAGGCAGCATTAGTTCAATATTATTCAATGCAGATGCAACAATAACTTCAGAACAAGTATAGTACACTTGCTTCAGGAAGAAAATGCATCTGCAGGACTTAAAAGAATTATAACACAGGACATGCTTGTTTTCGGTGTACTTAGACAACAAATAATGAACAAAAAATCGCAAAAAACGTATTTACAAAAACAGTGATAACTTTTTTTTAATTACAAAATACATAAATAAACAAGCAATCTAGTCAAGGAGAGCAATATAAACCATGTTTGAAAAAAAAAACATTACTTTTAAAATATCACTAAGCTTGGGATTTACTTCTTTGTGTTTGTCACTTTCTTCTTTGTAGGTCACATTATTCTACTTAAAGTTCAAAGAGCTGATGAAATTCTAAATCAGACTTTACAGTGCAGTTTATATGCATTTCAAGCCTAAACTTACTTGCTTGCTTGAGTGAGTGCATTTTATAGGACAATGGCAACTTAAAACTCTCAACAAGGGCAAATTATAATGAATGTTCTTAACAAAATGGTCCTTAATTGTAAACAATTTTTTTGCTAACAAACGACTAGTAAGCAAAAGAACTGTGAAAAAATGGTTCTTTAGAAAGTAATAATTACTTGAACTGATAACTAACTCATCACGAGACTAAGTTGACTACATAAGGAGAAAATACTGTCAAAGTACAGTATGGATGCCTAGACAAATATGGCAAGTCAATTCTTAGCATTAGTAACTTTTTACTGCAGTGCAGAATGTGAGGCAGAGAAACGAGAATATGGACATCTGGCAGCATATATTGGTAACAATAATCTCTGTGCAGTTTGGTCGTCAGCACCGTTGCTAAGAATTAAAGGTACTAAAACTATACACATCCGTTATGGAAAAGCAATCACACCTTTGGACTGAAGCGGGAAACGAAAAACAAAGTCAGGGATTCTGTCCCATGAACTGTATATGCGAAAGAAAATGCCATCTCTAAAATGAATATAAAAATTAATCATCAACGTATTGATTTCTCTAACTAATCTCCCACTAGTAAGTCAGACTTCCTACCAGAAAATTGAATATACAGTATAACAGGTTTCTCCTTCCTCTGACAGTCCCTGTTGGTGGTCAGAATACTTCCGATCCATTTTCAATGGCATCGGCCTGATGAGACAATTAAGTAAAATTTCGAATTTCACAGTAATGCAGTCTGTAAATATTAATTTCGTATTACTCAAAACCCGTGCCACAAGATTTAAACAAAAACATCAAAGTTTGGCTAGCCAGTCATTACTTTTCAACCTATTAGAACTATAACCCTCCATAAACTCTAGTTAGCACCTCCATCTGTCTCCTGGTCGTAATATAGCAGTATTAAGTTAAGTTCTGAGCACAAGTTAAGGTAAAAAGCGTCAAAGTACAGTGCTGCTTCAGTCATTTCGACCAGAGCGCACTATGTATACCCTTGACAAAAAGAGAGAGATAGGCGAGATTGCACGGCACACTATCCTCCGTTAAATATAAAAAACGTGTAGGTAAAGAAAGCTATGAGGCAGTATTTGTCAAAAGTTACACAATGTAGCTGGAGCAATAACTTCAAAACAGGCACGCTTCTAGAAAAAGACGTCTCAGCAGTTTCTACCTTACAAATAACAGTACAGATGCTTATTTCCAGACCTTACCTGATAATATCGTCATTGTGTCCCAAGAAGAACTTCTGACTGTGCTCCCTGGTGTTGTACACTACTCCGACTCCTGCTACAAAGTAGACTACCTCCTTACCAGCGGTGTAGTACAGGTTGTTGCGACATTGGTGACCCCGATACCCATAGACCCACTCCAAACGAAGCTGGCACCGTGGAGCAGTCCGATCCGCCATGACAGGAATTTATATTTATATAATGATTAGCCTTCTAAAAGCCAACAGAAACAAGCTTGTCGTCGGTATATTGGCAATAAATATAGAAACCTAGTTCAGTCTAGCTCACAATCCCCGCGATTCGCATAATTCTGATAATGTGCGCCACTTTATTTGGTTGCTAAATCAAGCAAATAAATGAAATTATTTTTCTTGAAATGAAAAATAATTTAGCGGTGTAGCTGCATTCTCAATCGAATCTCTAGCACATCTCCTAGAAGTGCACTGGAGGCAAGTCCAATCACCACCAGGAACAGCTCTGTATGATGACGACTTGTACAGCAGTTGTTTTAAAGCGAAGCTCTCTTCAACCTGTCAGTGTCCATATTTTAATGTAAACGCATGCTGCTCCGCTGGCACATACATTTAGCAAACATTGGGGGTTCAACTGCTCAGTAGCTCAGTAATCCTCAAACTAATCCGCTCTGCATACCAGTCTTAATAATTTATATTCCCGTCCCACTGATCCTCGGGGTGGCACAGATCACTTGCGGTATGCCAACGAAATATGTGCAGTTATTTGGCAAAATCGATTGTAATTAATTGTCACCAATGAACCAGACAAGATTGTGTCAAGCAAAACGGGAAAATGCAATTTTTCCTAAAACAAGACGTGCAAAACCTATAAATATGTACTAACTAAGCAAATATGTTGCCCTTAAGTAAATCACTGCTTTGCTACACCTCACTTCAATCTGCTTAATGCTGAAGGAGACCGGCTAACAGAAGAGATGCTGATAAAAAAGCAGTGCACGTCGAATAATAATCAGCCAGTGCCAAAGGAAGACGTTACTTTCGTCTCATTCAAGAAAAGAAAGGCTACCAGCTATGTCGTAACACCCTTCTAGCAGTACACAAAATCCTGCGCGCGTAGCGTACATGGTTTCAAGAATGCACACCGTGGTTACTATGTGACTAAAACACTTGGTAACGACGACGCCATGATGGCCGCCACTATTGCCGCGCGTAAGATTAGACGGTCGTGAGGAGTTATTGGACTAGTATTTTCAGAATTAGCCGTACAACTGCAGGAAGGGATGTGGTGGCTCCGTAAAGCACTACAATTTCCAGCATGCATCGGCAAGGCGTTTACCTGCGGTCTTAATTTTTAAGCACACTTACAAATAGTATTCCAGACTGAAAAAGGTAAAATAACGCACAGTATGTCTGCATACCTCTCAACTGATACCAGATTTTCAACACTCTACCCGTATTTTTGCAAGATATTTTTGGTCTGTTCCTATACCTATCAATCCCTTAGTACAAGAAATCTGGACAAAGCCAAAAGTAAAAGGGGGACAAAGGTCCAAAAATAGGGACAACTTTTAAACATTGCTCTTTGATTGAATAAAAGGTTTTGTCTGATGCAGCATACCTTTTCTTAAGAATATGATGAAGTCTGAAGTTCAAATGTCTGTCATTTTTTGGTGACTTTAACCCTGAATGATTTGTCAGAAAACCTAAAATTTAATGAGTAACAGACCAAAATATGAGGCAAAAATCTGAATAGTCTGCAAAAATCTGGATAGATGAAAGCTACGATTTTCCTCATAAAATTTGTGGCTTTCTGACAAATCATTGATGATTGCTGTCACTAAATAATTACAGACATTTGAGTATCAGACTTCAAATCCTTCCAGAAACGCATGCTAATGCAAAACTGGTTATTTCTGCAACTTTCTAAGTTTATAAGAGCAATAATTAAATCTATCACTGAATTGGATCCTTTGTCAATCCATTATTTTTGGTTCTGTCCAGAGTTATTGATTTAAGAGATTGAGAGGTATGTGTCTTTGGTAAGCAGGTAAAAGAAACACATTTCTCCATTTCAATTCTTGACAGTCCTTTGTCCTGAATGCATGTTAAGGCAGTAAAGGGCACATTGTTTGAATTCAGGGAGTGAGGCTGCATTTTCATCATATACTGATTTTTGTAAAATGTACACCTCTTTTTTCATTGAAAAATCTCAGAATAAAATATGATATATAACCGTATATGTGAAATATAATGTTTGTTATGTTAACTATAGTTTGATTACTTTTATATGAATGTAAATTTCTCTGTCACGGATTCAAAGATGGCTGCCATTCTGTGAACACTGCTGAACTGCATCTCTGCGTATACCCTGAGAAAATCTAAACCTGGAATTAATACTAGGAAGTTTTTAACACTAAATCTTCGATAAAATAACTGCAACTTCATTTAACTACTCTGTAGGAAGAAAAAAATCCAAAAATAATACATTATTCAACAGGATTATAATAGATTAGCTGGCTCTGAAAAGAGACTCTAACAAAGGAACTGTGTGCTCTATACACTGTAAACATTTGTGCTGGAAAAAGATGTCGAAAGAGGAAAAGAATATGGACATAACTACTACCAAAACAAAACTTTCAGATCTTCGGTCACCAGAAAAAGATGTGATCTCCAAGAGGCAAAAAACTACTAAACAACAAGAACAACAAAAGTCAGAGACTAAAACCAAATCAGATCAAGCACTAAATATGGAAGACATCAGAACTGCCTTGTTACCCATCCAAGAAGCTCTGAAAGAATTAACCAACCAAATACAAACGTTTGGAAATTCTTGTAATCAATTACTTGAAAGAATGGAAAAGTCTGAAGCTCGGATTTCTGAAAATGAAGACAAACTATCTTTATTAACAAAAAAAACAAGTATGCATGACTTGGATATTCAGGCTATTCAAAGCAAAATTACTGACTTAGAAGCAAGATCCAGGAGGAATAACATCATTATTAGAGGAATTCCAGAATCTGTACAATATAATGACTTAATCCCATCTATAATACAAATATTTTCAGTGCTTTTAAGTGACTCTGACATGGTACAACAAATCATTATTGAAAGGGCTCACAGAGCTCTGAGAGAACTACATGCTTCTAATACTCAAAGACCTGTATATGTTAAAATAATTATCAGGATGTTAGCAGAATTCTTACAACTGCAAAAAAAAGTGGTGGAAATATCATGTGGAAAAAAATAACAAAATATCTCTGGCCCAAGATTTACCTTTGCAAGTCAGACAAGCTAGACAGTCCTTATCTCCTTACTGTAGGTTTCTTATTGATAAACAGGTTAAATTCCAAATGAAATATCCTAATATATTATCATTTACAGTAGATGGGACTAAATATTCTGTTTCTGCGAAAAATGAAGCAAAAACTACATTTCTGAAGGTTTTTAAGAGTGTACCTGCTTCTGAGACTTGAACTGCATTTCCATTGGGACTGTCAGACTGCCTGAGGTCGGATTTGCTGATTACTGTGGCTCGAGGTTTTGGTAATCCTTTGTCTTCTCTTGGAATGCTTTAGGCCTCTTCTGGAGTAATAGGGTTGCTGTTCTTTGCTGTTCCCGGCTTCCTGCGATCATTTTCCGAAATTTTATGGCTTCTATGAGTTGTTTTCGTCGACGAGAAGACAGGAAATACCTTCAGTGCTGCCGAGGGTGCGGATTTCGATGTGGCGCTTCCGGAAGTCTGGCTGTAATAGCGGTCCCCCATCGCGAGTATTCTACATGGTTTCCAGGCTTGGAAACCCAAAAGGACTTGTTTTAAGCCCAGCAAAGACATTTTAACAAATAATGTACTGTTATAGTAATTTAAGCAGATAGGAACATCTTTATACACCTGCTAGTTAGTTATTAATATAAACCCTGTCGTTTATGTTAGATTAAAAGGGTGTAGGGTGTAGTGTTAAATATGGGGATTTTAGTATATTTTATAACTTTATCTCATATAATATAACCTATATATTTTTACTCCGAGGTGATAATTATATCTTACATTATGTAGACACTGGTTTATGTTATTAGAAGATAGTGATAGTTTACATTATATAAATAAGGGAAATTGTTACCTTTAATATGATTTATTTCAACAACAACTAATCCAAGATGTAGATGAACAGCAGTGTTTACTAGGGAATGTTTAGAATAGACTTTGTAATAGTTAGGTTAGTTAATATAGGTCTCAACTATGAGATGTGTTTGTGGTGTTATAATCTAAAGTTTTTATGTTTCTTTGTCTTTTTGACCCTTTCAGTTTACTATGTTACACAAGACCTATATATGTCCTGGGTTAGAGTGGGTAGGCACTGGGATAGGACGGGATGTCAAGAATGCTTCCAAATTATGTACGTTTGTCGTCATATTTTACTTTTCTTTTTTGTTTTCCCTTTTAAACTTTTATTTCATAAACAACTCTTTGAATGTGGGAAATAGACTCATGGAACGTTAAAGGGCTACAGAGCTTAAAAAAGAGGAAGTTATTTTTACATTTATTGCTGCAGGCTAAGGAGTTGTTTATATTACTTCAAGAAACACATTTAACTAATGATCAATGGGTTGATATCAAAAACAAGAAGTGGATTAGAGAAGTAATAGCCTCAGAAGGTAAAACTAACAGTGCTGGGGTAGCTATAATTATTAAAAATAAATATAAGGGAAAGATTTTAGACTCTAAAACAGATAAAGATGGAAGATGGTGTTATGTTATTCTTTTATTTACCCATTTTGATAAACCTATTTTATTGTTAAACGTTTATGCACCCTGTAATGACCAGCATTTATTCATAGCATCACTATATCCAATTTTGACACAATATGATAAATATTATATAATTATTGGAGGAGACTGGAATTCTTATCAAAATCTGAAGTTGGATAGATCTTGTCCACAAAGAGCATTTAATAAGCAAGCGGTGTCAGTACTAAGTGACATTAAGGAAGACTTTCAATTATATGATCCTATTCAGTATTTAAATACTACTAATAGCACAAATAATTATACTTTTTATTCTACATGTCATAAAATGTGGTCCAGAATAGATTTCTTCTTGATTTCAAGAATAATGGTTAATTTGGAAACCGTAGTTGTTATACATACAAGTTACTTGTCAGACCATTCAAAAATTTCACTAAGTTTTGCTAAAGATTCAATGGAGACCCAAAGGCAAAGAGGTTTTAACTGGTCTCTTAACCCAAATTTGTTGAATAAGGAGGAAATATTACCTGAAATTACAGGTTACCTTAAAGAGTTATTAGATAGACTAAAGAAACAACAATATGTACTTGACATTGATTGGGCGACAGTTAAAGTACAAATAAGAGGGATCTTTTTGCAAAATGCTTCATATTATAAAAAAAATACAAAATAGAGATATTCAAAAACTGGAAGTTAAAATTAAGGCACTTGATCAAGAACTGATTCAAAATTTTAATGCTCAAACAGAGGTGGAATTACTTAAATGTCAAAAAGATCTCTTTTTAATACAAAATAGTAGGTTGACATTTCAGGAACATAGGATGCTAGTGAGGTATGCCAATCATGTTCAAACACCATCACGGGCATTAGCTAGGATAATTAATCAATCGAGAACAACAGTACAAATTTCAGAAATACATTATAGAAATGCAACTTATTCTAAAACTGATGATATCATTAATGTCTTTGAGCAGATATATACTAGTATATATGGTGGGCAAAATGACTTATCCCAGCATAGGATTAGTAATGAATTTTTACAAACTATTACGTTTCCAAGAATAGAAGACAATATTCAAAGAGATTTGATTAAACCGATATCTGAAGAGGAAGTAATATATACAATTCAACATATGAAATCGCATAAGTCACCAGGTCCTGATGGGTTGTCGGTGGAATTTTATAAGGCATTTGATAATATCTTTGGTAAAATACTCTCACATGTATTTAATTATATAATTAAGAATAAAATTAATGATCCCCATCTCAATGCTTCAAAAACTATTTTTATACCTAAACCTAATTCTGATTCTCAAAGCCCTGATAATTATAGACCAATATCATTAATAAATGTAGATATGAAAATTTTAACCTCTATTATAGCTACCAGATTAAAAAAAATAATGAATCATATAATATCTAGGGAACAAGCTGGCTTTATGGCAATTAGACAAACTAGTGATAATACACTTACACTTCATACTTTGATAGCTTATGCTAAACAGAAGAACCTTAATATGTATGCCCTTATAATTGATGCGCAGAAGGCTTTCAACAGGGTTGATATAAACTTTTTGTTTGAAATTTTACCATACTTTAATATATCTCAAGAATTTGTTCAAGTATTAAAAAATGTTATACAGTAATCCTTATACCACATGGTATATTAATAGAAATTTTTCTAAAAGAATACAAATCAAAAATGGAACATGTCAGGGTTGTCCTTTATCCCCTTTATTATTCAATATATATATATATCAAACCCTTATTCTTATATATTAAACAGAATATATACCACGATGCCCCAATAGTTCACGGAACAAAAATATCAATGGCAGCGTTTGCAGATGATTGGAACATTTATTGCACAACTTCAATCTCAGACATTAAAAAGATATTAAAAGCGATAGATAATTTTTCAGAAGTTTCCAACTATAAAATTAATCTTAAAAAAACTAGTATTTTCCCTTTGAGAACTCCCAAACCTTTTTCACTGTTGCCTCTGGTGGGACAAGTGACGTGTAAAGATAGCATTAAATACTTGGGTATTGACTTCTCTACAGATAATAAAGACTTTTATACTACTAACATTAAAAACACTTGGGATCAAGTATTATCTGATTTTGGGAGATGGAAGAATTTACGATTACCAGTATTAGCAAAGGTATCAATTATTAAAATGAATGTATTGCCACGATTATTATATATTTTTAGATCTGCTCAGGTAGTAATCTCGAAGACATTTTTTAAACGAATCCACAAAGAATTAGCTAAATTCATTTGGGAGCCAAAGAAAACAAGGATTTTGTATGATAAATTAATGACTTCAAAAAATAAAGGAGGGCTGGAGCTACCAAATTTTGAAATTTCCTACTTAATAGTAAACTCAAACAGGCTTCTAAGAATTGCTAATTATGATATAACTAGTACTAAGTGGATACCTACCTGGGTAGTCCTGAACTATAAATATATCCTAAATTTGAATATTAATCCTAAAGCAATACCCTTTTTAGGAAAAGATACCTTGAAATTATATGGAATAATGGATCACGTTAAACTATATGTAACATCTATACAAACCTTATTTCAATCATTAGCTCTTGTTCAATATATGATGGTTTTTCAAACTTTTCACAGGAACCCTAACCTGAGACTAAATAATCAATTAATTGATCTTAAAGAATTCCCACTAATAGTTAATTTAACTTTAATTGACATTTATATATTTCTCGAACTCTCGGCTAATCAGATAAGACAAGAATTAAATTTACCTAAAAGGTATCTTGTTATTCTATGACAAATTAGGGAACTTTCTATAGGCTACTTGAAAAATTTTAAACTCAGAGAAGAGATTACAATTAAATGCTCAAATTTGTGGCAAGCTCTCCAACAAGATATTCAGTTTATAACAGCAGCAAATTAACTAGTAAAAGAGTTCATATTCCAAGATAAAGTTATTGTGTCAAAATATTGGAAAGAGAAAATTCCAGAGACAGAAGAAAGTCATATTATAAAAGCAATTGATTTGACTACAACATCTATTTCTCTTCAAAAACTGATGTATACCCAGTTGATGATATGGAATAATGCATATTATACACGCCTTAGCTTGCATAAATTTAATTTTAAAAATTCCCCAATTTGTCTTTACTGTAAGGATCAATCTGCTGATCTTCTTCATATGTTCTGGAGTTGCAAATGCATATACAGACTTTGGAACTCGCTAAAGATACAACTTCAGAAGATGGGTTATCAAAGTACAACATTGTCATGGAAATTCATGATTTTGCATATTCCCCCAAAAGAACTTTCTAGATCTCAAAGTATCGTATTAATCAATATATTTTTATTGATGAAGCTATATATAGCTACTAATTGGTTAGACCCAGCCAAAACATCATGGAATAACTTTAGAGTATTAGCAATAAGACATATAGTAGCCACAAATTACTTTTGAATCAACATAATAAAAATATTAATAATCCAAAAATTTGGGAACAAGTATTTAATATTATATTAGCGTAATATTTCAAATTTGAATTTAACAAGAATTATTTTTACACTTTTAAAAGATTCTGTAACAGCAATCTGTTCATTATTCAAATTGATTTTAACTCCTTTTATATTATTCTTGTATAATTTAATGTGTTACTTGGAAGCATTCATGTAAATATTGTATATATGCTGTGGTGTTATTGTTAGTTACATTAGTTGGTAGTTTTTTTTTTTTTATGTTGTATCTGTTTTAATTTTGTATGGAATATAATAAAACAATAAAAATTTATTATTGAAAAAAAAATCTCTGTCACAAGTGGTAATTCAATAAAGATGTTTGAAGAAAAAAGGATCCTGATTTTCTAAGAGTAATCTACAGTCTTGAAGATGCCAGTTAAACTGAATACACTAACACAATGTTTTCAAAATTGTATTTATTTATTAATTTTAATTTGTTTTCTGGGGGTAGAGCACTCATCCAAATGAATCGTTTTCTTGCCAGCCCGTGGTATGAACCATCTAAACATTTGACAAGCACAGATGTAATTCAATTGATAGAATAAAGACAGACATTATTCCAGACAGGTTATACAATTATACAAAGAGAGAAAATAAATGTTTAGGGAGTTTCATAGGATTCAAAACTTCGGAAAACAATAAAACCGAATAAAAAAAAACTAAGCTTGAGCCAAGACAAACCAAATGTCCACTTTAATTTGTCACATCAAACAGTAAATGCTTTTGTCACCCTGGACTTCCTCAGACTGTATAATGTGCTTAAAAACACAAACTCAATTTATAGATTTAAAATTAACCATGTGACCTAATAAGTCACATGATTTAACCTTTTCCTTTTTAAAAAAGCAGTAAACTTTTATTTTATCATTTAACCCTGGAGGATGGCAAGAATTTAATTTTACCTGCCATAGATTTTCTTTCCAACTCAATTCTGATTCTGCATCACATTTCACTTCATAATTAGTCACTTCATCCAGTACACAAAATTTAAAATCCACTTTGCAATTCCCTTCTTTCTAGTGTTTATCCATAGCATTTTTTTCATCTTGTATATTAACAGCATATTTATGCACATAAACTCTTTTATATAATTCCCTTGTAGTATGTCCTACATAATATGCATCACATGATAAACAAATTGACAAAGTAAAACAAGGTAAAGGAGCAAAGTCCGATTGCAGGAAAAAATATTTTGTATCAAAGTAAACCAAACTGCAGTAGTGCAAGAAAATTTAATAAATCCAATAAAACACACTGATTCAATACATAAAATAAAATAAAAGATTAGTGCTTTTGTACATAACAGAGTACTTCTTCAGATCTACACAGTAATAGCACTTACAATTTAAATAATATAGACAATTAGTGCTGCAACTCATGTGACTTTAAAATAGGTTTAAGGGGAATGAACTCATTTAACCCCTTAGTCCCTGTAGCTTGTAAAAGTAACATCCATTTCACCTCTTGACATTCAGTCCTAGTTGTTATATCACCTCCTCTAACATTAGACTGACAAATCTCTAATACTGAAAATTTAAAATAATGATTATTTCCCATCTGGGTAACATGTTTTGCAAGGACATTTTTACTATCATTTCTCTGGATACTGTAAAGATGTTCATGTATCTGATCTCTCAAACACCTATTAGTCTTGCCCACATAGAACATACTGCAGAGCTCACAGGAAGCTAAATACACAACATTCATTGTATTACAGTCAGCATATGCTTTAAGCTCATAGACATGTCCAGTCACAGGGTGTACATACATATCATCATTACTTACATAAGAACACATGGTACATTTACGACTAGGAAAGGTCCCTGAAATAGCATTCCCTAAATGTTCATTCCCATTATTAACAACTCTGTTGGATTTATAACAGAGTAGTCTCTTTAGACATTTCTGATTTTTGAAGGTAAATTGTGGCACTTCACCCAATGTCTCCTTAGATTTAGCATCTGATCATATTATTTTTCCAGTGTTTTTTAATAATATTGCATATGGCAGAAGAATCATTTGAGAAGGTGAGGCACATTCTTGCCTTACCTAGCTGTTATTGACAGGGCCTACTTCTGAATTCAGGTAGGGTTTTGATAGAGTGTCCCTAAATGAGACACCCTCATCTTGTGCCTCAGCTATATCATCCTGTGGATACCCTTTTTCTTTAAAATTATTTGAAATGTCTTCAAAAGATTCATACATACAACTGTCCTTAGTATGCAGCCGGGCAGATCTATAAAATTGTCCTTTTAGCACATTCCTCTTTACAGATTTCAGATGCATACTCTTGGCATGTAAAATGTTGGTCTTACAAGATTTAGTATAAGTCTGTGTCTCAATGCCATCAGGGGTTATACTAATTTGTACATCCAAAAAAGGAATCTTTTCATTAGATGAGCTAAATGTAAATTTCAAAAAGCTGGTGCTGCTATTAAGATATTCAACAAACTCACATAAGGAAGAATAATCATTCTCCCAAACAAAAAACACATCATCCACAAAACGACCATAATAGAGAATGAACCTAGAAAAAATATTATTTTCATTAAAAACAAAATCAGACTCCCACTGGGTCATGACCATGTTGGCGTAGCTATGGGCACAAACCGTGCCCATAGCTACACCCATTTGTTGTAAATAAAAGGAGCCTTCAAACATAAACAAGTTATGTTCCAATATAATCTATAAAAGGGAGAAATCAGATGAACCTTATTTGTATTATATGTACTATTCTGTGTTAAAAAATGTCTAACAAAGTCTACCCCTGTATCATTAGGAATGCATGTAAAAAGTGACGTCACATCCATAGTGACTAGTAACACATCACTAGTAAATCCCTTTAACTTCCATTCATTTAACTTTTGCAAAAATTGTCTAGTGTCCTTTAAAACATGTTCAACTTTATCAAGTACAGGACGAAGTTGTTTCTCCACATATATGCAGAGTGTCTCTGTGGCCCACCCTCTTCCAGATACAATGGGTCACATGGGTGGATTAGTGGGTTCTTATGCAGCTTTGGAAGTCCATGGATATATGGTACCATGGGATGCTCTACTAATTCTACTAAGTATTCATAGAGCTGTTTATCAATGGTGCCCTCCATTAACAAGTCTTCAGTACATTGTTGCACTTCTACTATTACCCTTTGTGCTTGCAGTTCAGTAAGTGGCAAGTAAGTGACAGTATCACTAAGCATATTCAACATAACATCAGTGTAATAGACAGTGTCAAAGACCACTATTCCTCCTCCCTTATCAGCTGGCCTGAAACACAGTGTATCAGATGATATTAACTCCATTAAGGCAGAAAATTCTGCTCTACTGAGATTATTAAAACCATGATTTCTTTTACTTGAAAAGTACTCATAAACATCATCTTGACACAATTTATAAAATGTTTCGACTAAAGGGGGTGAACAGGTACATAAGTGCTTGGTTTTTTGAAATCTGTCATACCCCAGCATTGTTACCATAACATAGTTTTAAAGATAAATTTCTTTCCAACTCAATTCTGATTCTGCATCACATTTCACTTCATAATTAGTCACTTCATCCAGTACACAAAATTTAAAATCCACTTTGCAATTCCCTTCTTTCTAGTGTTTATCCATAGCATTTTTTCATCTTGTATATTAACAGCATATTTATGCACATAAACTCTTTTATATAATTCCCTTGTAGTATGTCCTACATAATATGCATCACATGATAAACAAATTGACAAAGTAAAACAAGGTAAAGGAGCAAAGTCCGATTGCAGGAAAAAATATTTTGTATCAAAGTAAACCAAACTGCAGTAGTGCAAGAAAATTTAATAAATCCAATAAAACACACTGATTCAATACATAAAATAAAATAAAAGATTAGTGCTTTTGTACATAACAGAGTACTTCTTCAGATCTACACAGTAATAGCACTTACAATTTAAATAATATAGACAATTAGTGCTGCAACTCATGTGACTTTAAAATAGGTTTAAGGGGAATGAACTCATTTAACCCCTTAGTCCCTGTAGCTTGTAAAAGTAACATCCATTTCACCTCTTGACATTCAGTCCTAGTTGTTATATCACCTCCTCTAACATTAGACTGACAAATCTCTAATACTGAAAATTTAAAATAATGATTATTTCCCATCTGGGTAACATGTTTTGCAAGGACATTTTACTATCATTTCTCTGGATACTGTAAAGATGTTCATGTATCTGATCTCTCAAACACCTATTAGTCTTGCCCACATAGAACATACTGCAGAGCTCACAGGAAGCTAAATACACAACATTCATTGTATTACAGTCAGCATATGCTTTAAGCTCATAGACATGTCCAGTCACAGGGTGTACATACATATCATCATTACTTACATAAGAACACATGGTACATTTACGACTAGGAAAGGTCCCTGAAATAGCATTCCCTAAATGTTCATTCCCATTATTAACAACTCTGTTGGATTTATAACAGAGTAGTCTCTTTAGACATTTCTGATTTTTGAAGGTAAATTGTGGCACTTCACCCAATGTCTCCTTAGATTTAGCATCTGATCATATTATTTTTCCAGTGTTTTTAATAATATTGCATATGGCAGAAGAATCATTTGAGAAGGTGAGGCACATTCTTGCCTTACCTAGCTGTTATTGACAGGGCCTACTTCTGAATTCAGGTAGGGTTTTGATAGAGTGTCCCTAAATGAGACACCCTCATCTTGTGCCTCAGCTATATCATCCTGTGGATACCCTTTTTCTTTAAAATTATTTGAAATGTCTTCAAAAGATTCATACATACAACTGTCCTTAGTATGCAGCCGGGCAGATCTATAAAATTGTCCTTTTAGCACATTCCTCTTTACAGATTTCAGATGCATACTCTTGGCATGTAAAATGTTGGTCTTACAAGATTTAGTATAAGTCTGTGTCTCAATGCCATCAGGGGTTATACTAATTTGTACATCCAAAAAAGGAATCTTTTCATTAGATGAGCTAAATGTAAATTTCAAAAAGCTGGTGCTGCTATTAAGATATTCAACAAACTCACATAAGGAAGAATAATCATTCTCCCAAACAAAAAACACATCATCCACAAAACGACCATAATAGAGAATGAACCTAGAAAAAATATTATTTTCATTAAAAACAAAATCAGACTCCCACTGGGTCATGACCATGTTGGCGTAGCTATGGGCACAAACCGTGCCCATAGCTACACCCATTTGTTGTAAATAAAAGGAGCCTTCAAACATAAACAAGTTATGTTCCAATATAATCTATAAAAGGGAGAAATCAGATGAACCTTATTTGTATTATATGTACTATTCTGTGTTAAAAAATGTCTAACAAAGTCTACCCCTGTATCATTAGGAATGCATGTAAAAAGTGACGTCACATCCATAGTGACTAGTAACACATCACTAGTAAATCCCTTTAACTTCCATTCATTTAACTTTTGCAAAAATTGTCTAGTGTCCTTTAAAACATGTTCAACTTTATCAAGTACAGGACGAAGTTGTTTCTCCACATATATGCAGAGTGTCTCTGTGGCCCACCCTCTTCCAGATACAATGGGTCACATGGGTGGATTAGTGGGGTTCTTATGCAGCTTTGGAAGTCCATGGATATATGGTACCATGGGATGCTCTACTAATTCTACTAAGTATTCATAGAGCTGTTTATCAATGGTGCCCTCCATTAACAAGTCTTCAGTACATTGTTGCACTTCTACTATTACCCTTTGTGCTTGCAGTTCAGTAAGTGGCAAGTAAGTGACAGTATCACTAAGCATATTCAACATAACATCAGTGTAATAGACAGTGTCAAAGACCACTATTCCTCCTCCCTTATCAGCTGGCCTGAAACACAGTGTATCAGATGATATTAACTCCATTAAGGCAGAAAATTCTGCTCTACTGAGATTATTAAAACCATGATTTCTTTTACTTGAAAAGTACTCATAAACATCATCTTGACACAATTTATAAAATGTTTCGACTAAAGGGGGTGAACAGGTACATAAGTGCTTGGTTTTTTGAAATCTGTCATACCCCCAGCATTGTTACCATAACATAGTTTTAAAGATAAATTTCTTACAAATAATCGTAGATCATTTAACACATCTATCAAGTTAGAATAACCTGAAGGTATAAAATTAAGTTCATAGTTCAATACCTTTAACTGTTGTACAGATAAGGTCGTAGTTGAAAGATTAAACACTAGGTTTTGCATATTTTGTTCCACATGACTTGCTCTACTTCTGATGTCCCCAAATTCTGCCTCCTCTTGTTGAAATGAGTCCGACTCATTGAACAACCTCTCTCCTTCGATTTCAATAGTTCTGGTGCTGTCAATCGTAAAAAATGAGTACTGGACATAGACACGCTGTTATTTTCAGCATCTCAGTTAGTTGTCTGCATTTCCGTTACAAACGGAATATTTACTGTTAAGGGCAAGCTGGATGAACCTGAAAAACAAGTAGGAGTATCTTTCAAGCATGTAGCCATTCTGGCTTGATTCAATTGCGCATGCTCATGAGAGCGATCTGAATTTTCAGGCTCTTTAGTAGATGTAGAGCTAAAATTGTTAGATGATGTAGTATTTTTCACTGCCCGTGCATAGCTCAAGCCTTGTCTATCTGTTTTCTCATCAGACCAAGAGAATATATGCCCGGTAGCAAAATCTTTCAAGTCACGTACCAGTTTTTTCTTTTTTGTTTCAATCAGACGTTTCTCATAAGCATCTACGTCTGAAAACAGATCATCAAGTTTATGTTTATAACAAGAATAGTCCATGTTGCTGTTAATATTAGAAACGTCAGTAGAAATACGTATACGTAACTGTTCCTCAATTGGAGTGAAATACTTATTTAATAATTTCAGATAATCAGAACTAACCTCAAGATTGTACTTCTGCCAATTCCTTTAACAAGTCAGGAAGGGAGTTGCCATATGTAGGCATTTTGCAAATTCTACGTCCCCTGGGTATCAGTCTATGTCACAAACAAGCTTCGAAATGCAGCCTTTGCCACTGTAATCTCTTAAACCTATAGAGATTATTCTCAATGGACCGAAATGCTTGTAAAAATTCATTGTAATTATCAGTCTTGTCTCTTGAACAGAAGTATTCGAAGTAGTAGTATGCATAGTCAGTAAAGGATTCCTTTCCAATATAAGCAAACGATCTAAATGCCCCATAAAAGAGGCTGCCTGGTTAGCCTGGTTAGCCTCAGGTGTGGAAGTCAACTGATACTTGCACTTTCTGCCATGCTCCAAATTGGATAAAAGTTTTGACAAAGTAAAACACTTTTCAGTTTTATTGTTTTCAGAAGTTTTGCATTTTGTTTGGTCGGTTATTTGGTTTTATTCAGAGCCAAGATATGACAAGTTTTATGACTATAACACCAGGAGATATCTTAATTGATACTCCAAATGGTTCTGTTATAGTGAACCAAGAAGGCTGAGTGAATAAACAAGTGGTACAACATGGATCCAGTTTCCATAATAAAGAAGTGGCACCAGGAAGATTTGATGAAAAGTTAAATGGTTAGTTATCACCTCCAGTTGATCCATTTGGAGATATGGATGCTTTACAAGGACAAATTATGTCTAACAATGTTAATTACTCTGAAAAGTTTAAACAGCTAGAGAGTGATTTAATCAAGCTCAAAAGACTGCAATGGGACAATATGTATTTTGAGATGTGTCTCAAAATGCAAAGAGTACCAAAAGGCTTGAGAATATCGGTTATGCCAATTGGTAATAACTTTTCAGCTGACTTTTTAAACAAGTGGGTAGCCCTGAATCAAAAAACAGGGTTACTATATGTTCAAATGCTGTCAGAGACTAATATGACAAGAATGAATGAGTTGAAAAACAAGATTCAGTTGTTTTTTTTCTTTTTAAAAGATAACGTAACAGCTGAGAACTTTGAGGCCAAATTCTCTTTGATTCAGACAAAGCTGAATAAAGAGAATAAAATATTGCATGCAAAGAAAGTCAAAAAGTTTCTGCGAGATAACGCAGATTACGAGCAGGGTGAAGAGTTCAATCAGCCGACAGCAGAGGGAACGGAACAACGTCAGCAGTGTAAACTGCAGACGCCATGGAGACAATTGTACAACAATGAAGAAGCAGCTGAAATAGAGGATAATACTGTGCATAAATCCAAAAGACTGGCGCAGAAAACTTCTACTGCTAGTGTAAGTACTGTTATAGCGACAGCTAGTATAGGTCCAGAAGAATTGGTGTTGTTAGACGCCAGTGAGAAGCATTTTCTAATGGAGCCCAATCAGCTGGTGAGAGTTTATCAGCAACAGGGCAAGCAGAGCAGAACTTGGGCGGAAGTTACATCTGCCCCCAGAAAGAACGCATATTATCAGAACAACTGGAAAAAGAAAGCTGTGCTAAAATAAGCCAAGGTACTGTTGAATCAGCTTTTATTATAGTTAATTTATCTAATTTATTTTTAACAGATGAATTATGTAAAGTATTACAAAAAGGCTGGAATTTTGTTCCTTCTAAATGAGCTGAAAAATGTGACACTATAAATGAATTAAGGGATTATGTTAGAAAAATAAATTTGAAAGTGATGTTTCCTAATGGTGTAAAGAAGCAAAATGTGTTCAGCAAGCCGAGTGTGTATAATCCACCATTAGTTAAAGAATTAGAAATGTTCCAAATGGTGTGGGAGCAGCAAATAATAGAAATGTTAGAGAATAAGCCTGCTTTTAAATATTACAATCTAAAATATAAACAGAGGCAATTACTTAATAGTTTTTTTAAATAATGAAAATGTTCTAGTCACTAAAATAGATAAAGGAAATGCCTTGGTGGTGTTAGATAGAAATGATTATATACATCAAATGGAAGTGATGTTATCCAATACACAATTTTATAAAGTTGTATTGTTTACTGAAGGGAAAAAACATTTCTCTTTTATAGATGGACAAATTGAAGAATGGTTTTTAACTGGGCACATAACAGAAAAAAATAAGAAAATATCTGTATATTCAAACACCTAGTATAAGTCATATTTTTGGGCAGCCCAAAATACATAAAGACTTGAATAAGCCTCCTATGCAGCCAGTAGTAGCGAGCAGTGGAGCTAAGACAGAAGCAATGGCTGTATGTGTAGATAGACATCTGCAGCAAATAGTGAGGTGCAGTTCATCTTTTATAAAATATTCTTTTGAATTTAAAAATATGTTAAGTGAAATCAGAGTGAGAAATGAAGATGTGTTAGTAACTTTAGATGTAAATTCATTATATACAGTTATTCTGAATGATGAAGGAATGGAGACTGTTAGATTACAGTTACTAAATTCTAAAAAAAATTTGGTAAATACAGTAGGGCTATTAATGGAAATCCTAGATATAATCTTAAATTACAATTTTTTTGAATTCAATCTAAAAATATATAAACAAACCAATGGAGTAGCTATGGGTGCCTCGATGGCACCTAGTTATGCTACCATCTTCATGGATGGCTGGGAGCAGTGTCATATCTTTGGAAGTAAGTTTAAAGACAATATTGTGTTTTACAAATGGTTTATTGACAATGCCTTTCTGATTTGGAGAGGTGAGCATATATTGTTAGAGGAGTTTTTTACTTATCTAAATGGAGTATGTAGCGATTTAAAATTCACCTTTGGGACAAATGTGGAGAATATAATTTTTTTGGATTTAAATGTATATAAAGTAGATGATAAATTATGCACTACTATCTATAAGAAATATGTGCAGAATAATTCATTTTTACACTATGATAGCATGCATCCCAAAAGTACTAAAATGAATA